>NC_039255.1:2080090-2097590 GCF_003368295.1 Carassius auratus
CACATTAGCCTGCGGTTCACATCGTCCTTCTCATTCTTCATTAGTCTCCAGTAATGAAGCCACAGAGTCCGACAGACTCGATTAGTTTGTGTCCTAAAGTCACTTGAAAAGCCTCTCTGTGTCTCTGCATAAAGCAGTTTATTTAAAGTTGTTTTTTATCATGCAATTCACAAAAACATACACCAGTTATTAGAGTAATATTTAAACTATATTATACTATAAAACTGAATTAGTATTTTCTTGTAAAACTCACATCAATATATTCGTCTTATTTACAACTTTTCAGTTTATTATTGAGGTACGATTATACGATTTTTATTAATATTTACATTTTAGTATTCATTTTAGTACTTTTGTTTATATATATATATACAGTAACCTGCTCAGTAATTCAGCATCTTCTCCTTTCGTGTGCGGAAGGTTTGATCCAAACCACAGGTATAATAATAATAAATAAAATAAAAAAACAATGTAAACAATTTTAAAAAATAAGAAAAAGAAAAAAAAATATCCTTATAATATTATAAACTCACATTTCAAAATATGTATTTTTTTTTATTTTGAGTTTAGATCTCACAATAGTTTGTTTTTCCTACCACTGAATAAAAAAAAAACTAATTGTGACTTTTTATCTCACAATTCAGATTTTTTTGATCGCATTTTTCAGTTTTCGCACTTTTGCAATCCTTACTTCTTTTTTTTTCTTCTTTTTTTTACCTAGTTTATACCCAATTCTGAATTTTTGTTCAGTTTTTTTATGCTATTTTTTTCTGTATAAAAATGTAAGGTTCTTAATTTTCAGTTTATACATCACAATTGTAATTTTTTTTCAATTTGGACTTTTTATCAGAATTGTGCTTTTTTCGTAATCAGTCCCTCCAGAAAAACGCGATTATGCGATCGCGTGATTTCATGCATAATCAGCCAAGGGCCGTATATTTATGCATTTTTATATTTATATATTTATATATTTTCAAATACGCCGCACTTTCGCCGCAAAATCGCCGTTTTTTTAAGAAAACCTGCCGCAAAATCAAGGATTTTTGCCCGCAACAATCACAAAAATAATCCGCGTTTTTCTGAAGGGACTGCGTAATGATGTAATATCACTGTAATCAACATTAAAGTAATTAGAATTAAGTTTTTTTTTTCGCCATCTGACATTATGGGAAGTATTCATATTCAAGTATTCATCCATAGAAAGGAGTTGTATTTCCATTGGGTTTATGTTCATGAGCTTCTAATGAACAAAATATCAGGTTTAATTCTTCAGATGTTTGAACTGCTTTATTAAATGATGCCTATCGATATCACTGACCTTATTCTGACCGTTACTTGATCACAATCAGGAAAGATCTGACACCAGAAGCACAAGCTGGACGTTTTGTAAAAGTTAAAAGAGTTTTGACTGGATACAAGACTCTAAACTATCAATCAGTCGAGAGAAGACATGCAGCTTGATCTCCAGGCAATGCATGAAGTTGAACTTTTTTGGATAAAAAAATGCAGTTGTCACCTGTTTGTTCATGAACACGTAGATGATGGGGTTGTAAACCGCTGCAGTTTTGGAGAAGAACGCCGGAGCGGCTGCCAGCCGAGGGTCCAGGTGGATGCTGGGAAGGGCCGTGACCACGATGGAGAACGCAGCGTACGGCGTCCAGGCCACCATGAAGGCCACGATCATCACAACCACCATACGAGTCACCTGACGCTCCGGCTTTCTGGCATTACCCAGCCTGCCGTGCGTGTTAGACACCTGCAAACACACACATAATGTGTGCTGACAAAATAATTGAATCTGAGGATGGCAGTATGTATAAATAACATCTACTGGAAATCAGGTTCATCCCACATTGTAACTTCAGATAATCTTTATGGTTGGTCTCCACACAGCGTCACTGATCTGGGGTCAGTTTGCACTTGTGATGACATCAGAAAGCACACGGAGATCATTAGGATTCGTATAATGAGTCGCTGGACTCCGGATGTTGTGGAGCGACTGACCTTTCTGAGCTTCCGGAGCAGTTTGCAGTAGCAGACGATGATCACAGCGAGAGGAAAGATGAAGCAGGTGGTGAAGAACGTGATGATGAAGGTGTGATCCTGGAAGTTTCCCGAATACCTGCAGAGGGACAAAAGTATGAGCGAAAAGATCCGATGAGAGAAAGCTTTCTTAACCTTTCCAAGAAAAATGTGTGTGCGTGTGTGTGTGTAATAATTATACATGCACTGTACACACACACACAGACACACACACACCACACACACACACACACACACACACATATATGCTTTGAAAATCTGTTTTATATAAAGCGCTATAGAAATAAAGGTGACTTGACTCTAAAGGATGTTGTGTATAAAGTGAAGTTTGTTTAGTCAAGTGTTTATATTAATAACACTGAAATGATGGCCTTATGTGCCAATAATGTTTTTTCATGATCGCGCTATTCTTTATTATTATATGAATTATTTATGAATTATGAGATATAAACTCAGAATTATGAGATATAAACTCAGAATTATGAGATATAAACTCAGAATTACGAGATATAAACTCAGAATTACGAGATATAAACTCAGAATTACGAGATATAAACTCAGAATTGTAAGATATAAACTCAGAATTACGAGATATAAACTCAGAATTGTAAGATATAAACTCAGAATTACGAGATATAAACTCAGAATTATGAGATATAAACTCAGAATTACGAGACATAAACTCAGAATTACTAGATATAAACTCTGAATTATGAGATATAAACTCAGAATTATGAGATATAAACTCAGAATTACGAGATATAAACTCAGAATTACGAGATATAAACTCAGAATTACGAGATATAAACACAGAATTACTAAATATAAACTCAGAATTATTAGATATAAACTCAGAATTACGAGATATAAACTCAGAATTATGAGATATAAACTCAGATTTATTAGATATAAACTCAGAATTATGAGATATAAACTCAGAATTACGAGATATAAACTCAGAATTACGAGATATAAACACAGAATTACTAAATATAAACTCAGAATTATGAGATATAAACTCAGAATTGCGATATAAACTCAGAATTACGAGAAATAAACTCAGAATTGCGAGATATAAACTCAGAATTACGAGAAATAAACTCAGAATTATGAGATATAAATTCAGAATTATTAGATATAAACTCAGAATTACGAGATATAAACTCAGAATTACAAGAAATAAACTCAGAATTACAAGATATAAACTCAGAATTACGAGAAATAAGCTCAGAATTACGAGATATAAACTCAGAATTACGAGATATAAACTCAGAATTGCGAGATATAAACTCAGAATTACGAGAAATAAACTCAGAATTGCGAGATATAAACTCAGAATTACGAGAAATAAACTCAGAATTATGAGATATAAATTCAGAATTATTAGATATAAACTCAGAATTACGAGATATAAACTCAGAATTACGAGAAATAAACTCAGAATTATGAGATATAAATTCAGAATTATTAGATATAAACTCAGAATTACGAGATATAAACTCAGAATTACGAGAAATAAACTCAGAATTATGAGATATAAATTCAGAATTATTAGATATAAACTCAGAATTACGAGATATAAACTCAGAATTACGAGAAATAAACTCAGAATTATGAGATATAAACTCAGAATTACGAGAAATAAACTCAGAATTATGAGATATAAACTCAGAAATGTGAGATATAAACTGAGAATTGTGGGATATAAACTGAGAATTGTGGGATATAAGCCTAGAAAAGCAAGATATCAACTCAGAATTATGACATAACTCAGGTTGAGGAGATATATACTCAGAATTATGACATTGTAACTCAGAATAAGGAGATATAAATTCAGTGTTCCTGTAGCTCAATTGGTAGAGCATTGTGTTATCAAGCGCAAGGATGGCGGTTCAATTCCCCGGGAACACATGATAGGTAAAAAATGTATAGCCTGAATGCACTGTAAGTCGCTTTGGATTAAAAAAGCTTCTGCATAAATGCATAAATACATAAATTCAGAATTGTGTGATATAAACCTAGAATTATGAGATACAAACTCAAAATTATGACAAAATCAGAATTATGAAGTAAAATGTTACAATTACCTTTCTTTTTTTCCATTTTCATCTTCTTTCTCTTTTTCATTTCCATACTAAAGTACATGATGATGTTTGAAGATAAGGTAAAGGTAAGGTCAAAGGTAAAACAGACTTGGAATAAGTAAGAAATCCTGGCGGTGAGTATTTCACATGGCCAAAATGAATTCAAATAAATCAGCATGTCAGAACAAGGCTGGCATTTATGGATAAAAGAACTAATTAACAGAGAAGAGACAATAAATCTGAGCTAGTTAATTAGCTGCTGGTTTAGGCTTAAATGAGGAGGAAAGACTCTCGTGGCGGAAGGTTTGACAAGCTCCATCCATTAAATCTACTCATCCTATAATATGGCGTCCCTCGTTTGAAGATGAAAAGATTTTAGACAATTAGAAGATGTGGATAGAAAGAGCCCTCATTTAATGTGTCCTCTCTGATACAAGTCTGAAAGATTTCCAAGAAATTCTGCTGCACAAATTTATGATAATGACCCTACAAAGAAACATTCACACAAAAGAGTGATCAAATCACATCACATGCAGAACTACAGCTGCTTCGACATCAGTGCATGAGCGTTCTGTACAAAGTGCCAAAAAATGACTGCACACATACAGTAAGTAGGTTTGAGTTGTAAAAATAATTTTTCATGATTGCAGATGATTCAAGAACATGCATTCCAGTTTACAAAAATTATTTTTTAAAGAATGAATTGCAGACATTTCTGTCATCTTATAAAAAGGTTATTTCTAAAAGTTTTCCAAACATTCAAAATATCTAGTTTTTCTGTGTTTGTTTAATGCATTGAGACAACATTTCATTTTAGAATACTACAAAAAAAAATTCTAAACTTTTGGCTTACTTTAGCAAAAAGTTATGAAAATTGTATTTATGAATGTACATGCAAAAAATCCAGTTTTTAAAAAAAACTAACGATTAAGTAATAAAAAATGTTATCAAAACATTCAAATATCAAGATTTTTTTTTTTATATAATTTTTTTATATGCAAATGTTAATGTTTTTAAATGTTACATGTTTTGGAATGTTCAGAGAACATTCAAAAGTAACATTATGTTATATTATAATTATAAAATGTCATGTTCCTTTAACATTTGCATAGCAGCAAGTTTCTAAACATTATAAGACGCATGTTATGAATGTTCAATACAATTTTCACAACTTCATGGGAACTTTGGAAAGTTCACTTAGATGAATGTCTAACTAAAATGTTTCAGAAATAAAACAATGCATTAACAATATAACATTTTGAGAGCACTATCTCTCTTAACGAATATTCCGGAAGAACGTCTTTTCATAATATCTCAGAATATTCGGAGAATGTTCCTCGTTAGCCTGGTTTGGAATGCAAACAGTACTTTGCATTCATGTTGATCTTCTTTAAGGGCAGTCAGACAGTGATTTGAGGCGACGTGAGCGACAGTGACTGTTTCTGATGCATCTAAATTGAGTTTAATTGATGGAAATGAGCAGAAGTTCAATGCAGTGACTATCAATGAGAGTTGAGCCGAAACAGCTACTTACTACTCTGTGTGAAAACACCTGATGAACAAGCTGCCTTTAAACCAACATAAGCCTAGCACACATTCAGCACATATTGATCTTCAGAGGTGAAGTGATGGATGAAATTGTCCTTATGAGGCGTGCATGTCAAGGTGACATCATTTAACCTCACTTTAACCCCAGAACTATCAGCTCCTTTTGTCAGTGTTATTAAGCGCTTCTGTTTTATGACAGATAGGAAGGAATAAATGATCTGCATGTAAATGCAGTGTTTTGAGTTGAGGAGAAGTTGAGTATGTCTATTGAATCAAGATTTGTGATTGAAGCCTTTTCAGGTGCTGTAATTACTCTTTCTGTCTTAATTGAATAGTTTAATGACCCTGCGGTGTGATAAATGAGTGTTTGTGCTCCTCACCAGTTGGGTTCGCAGGTGGTGCCGATCTTGCTGATGGTGTAGCTGCTCCAGCCCAGGACGGGAGGAATGGTCCAGACGAAGGAGAAGCTCCAGACGAACAGCAGACCCAGAGCTGCGTGCTTTCCTCGCAGACGGATGTTCCCCAGCGGCCGACAGATGACGAAGAACCGCTCGAACGCCAGGACGGCCAGAGACCACAGAGCCACGATGCCTGCAGATTCAGACAGAGACGATGAACAGAAGATCTCTCTCGTTAGGAGCGGAGAAGTCTGAGAGAAACTTCATGACATATATTTACTGCACGAGTAATTTTAGATGTGTTTTACCTATTAGATATGTGTTTATATAAATACACTGTATATAAAACTCAACCGAGATCAAGTTTTTAGGCACATTTTTTGTGCATCTTGGCATTTCCAAACGTTTTTAGTTTTTATGAGACATCCCAGAATTCAGTGGATGGAAATATAGATATTGTGTACTGAAAATATGGAGATGCAATTGCAGTTTTGTAATTGATGAACTTTGCAACATTGACAACTCTTGTGATAATCTAGACTTGACAGATCATTAAACCTGCATTTATTGCTCAAAACTGCAATGAAAAAGTCATTTGTGTGAGCTTGATGTTTCTATTATAAACTCTAACTTCATTGAGCTTCTTATGAGCAGATGTTACGTAATCGACCGCTAATGAAGAGCTACTAATAATGTGTCTACTGTGAAATCAATATGAAATCAGGACAAACTTCACACTGCTTTATTGTACATCTGACATCTGTTATCACACTCTGATGCTGGTTTATCCTCTTTTTAGTTTGACCAAGTCCTGTTGCACAAAATGCATTAACACAGATCATGAAAGCATAAATAGTAATAAGAGGATCAGTTAAAGAGTGTGAGTGTGGGTCTGTAAATACTGACATCTGCGGTTATTAAACAGATGTGAGAGCAGCTGGGTTATTCTTTACAGAGTCATCAGTTCACAGGCACATCAAATATTTAATATTTAATATGCAGCTATTGATTTTGCAAGCCTGCATTTTTTTGATCAGGAATACAACGAAAGCAATAATATTGTGAAATATTTTTACTATTTTAAAAAGCTGTTTTCTGTGTGAATCTGTGTTAAAGTGTAATTTATTTCTGTATTTTCAGCATCATTCCTCCAGTCTTCAGTGTCACATGATCTTCAGAAATCAGACTAATATGATGATTTACTGCTCAAGAAACATGTTTATTATTATTATTTAAAACAGTTTATTTATTTTTTTCATGATTCTTTGATGAATGGTAAGATAATAACAAAAACTTTTGTAACATTGGGCTTGTAATATAATTTTTTTTCTCTTTTTTTTTGGGGGGGGGGGGGGGGGTAGAAATAGGATGCTTTAAATTGATCAAAAGTGAAGATAACATTTATAATTTTACGAAATTTTTCCTATTTCAGATAAATTCTGTTCTACTGAACTTTGTATTCTTCAAAGAATCCTGAAAAAAAAATACTCAGCTGTTTTGTAATAATAATCAGAAATGTTTCTTGAGCAGTAAATCATCATATTTTCATGATTTCTGAAGATCATGTGACACTGAAGACTGGAGGAATGATGCTGAAAATACAGCGGAGCATCACAGAAATAATTTATAATTTAGCATAAAAATATAGAAAGAATTTATATGAAATGGCAAAAATATTTCACTTTTTTTCGCATTTTTTCTGTATTTCTGATCAAATTAAATGCAGCCTTGGTGAACAGAAGAGAAAAAAATTGTAGTGTACAGTGTTTTTGAGATATTACAATTAATCGCTCAAATCCCAAACGACACTGAACATGATCAAAAGGTCTAATGCAAACTTACCAAAAAAGGTGACTGCGAATCCCTCCAGAACACAAGCCCATCTGCCCAAGAAGAAATAGCCGTGGAAGTTGGTGAGAAAACTGATGGTCCCTCCGCTCAGAGACACGAGGAAGTCCGCCAGAGACAGGTTGACGATGATATAATTGAGCGGCTGTCGGAGCTGCTTGAACCTGAAGGTGACGAGCATCACGGTGAAGTTCTCGCACAGAGACACCGAGGTCACCACGAACATCAGCGCCGCCAGGACTCGGTAGTTCCAGGGTGCGATGGAGGAGAGCGGTCCGGAGAACGGGTCCTCGGTGTGAGACACGCCGTTCACCGCCGCAGCGAACGACTCCATCGCTTCAAACCAAACCGAGCAGTGGCTGCTTCATCTGGAAGAAGTCTGCGTGCATCGCAAAGACGAGGCTATTCTGTGATGTTTCGTGCTTGTTCTCGCTTCATAACCCGGGCGCGCGCGGTCCGTGGACTTGTTGAGCGTGTTTGACGGTAGCTACTGAATCTGGACGGGTGTTGTTGACTTTCTCTTGCTGGATGGGGTTTATATAGACTACCAGCACAGGTCGGGTCAGCCACGTAACTGTGCCTTCATCATCATCATCATCATCACTGAATTCCAGTCGGTGCGTTCCCGCTTCAAGGATGCATCTGTAACTTTATCCATTACGCAGAAACGCCTCGTGCGTAATTATGAGGAACAGCCAAACTCCTCTCAGTTAACGCTAAACGACTGTGCATTTCGTCGATACTGCACCGCTCGTGTTTCTCAGTCCTTCTCTGCGGGATCAGAGCAGTGTGTGGCGAGGATTCATCACGCACTCCAGCTGCATTAGTGCGGGTCAATGAGCGCAATCCGATGCACTCAAATCAGCACGCGCTAATAGAGTTGTGCATCATAATGCGGCTTTACTGAGACTATGGATTCTAGAGTGTAATTATGGAAGGTACTTCTACTGAACATGCGAAATAAGTCTTAAATTGAAATGGACCGTGAAAGCCAGGATGCTGGCTGTGACACTCCAGTGAATAGATACAAAGTCACCAAAAATAAACACCACTGAACATCGGGGCAAGTTGTCACAACTGGAGCCTGCTGTAATAGGCTTTTAAAGCAGTTATGAAAGACATAATGTCCTGAAGAAAGAGAGGTGGTGGGGTGTTGGTAACCTACAAAAACTCATCAAAAATATCTAAATTTGGACAATTTAAATATTAGAATGCATGTTAAAAATATATATATAAAGTCTCAAACATTGAATGGCAAAATTATCTAAAAACAAACTGACTTTATACTTAAAAATTATCACATACAAAAAAGGTTGATTAAAACTGAAAACTTAAATGTTAAAACTTTGTATTTACATTTCATAAATTGTATTTACATTTAATGTAAATTGGTCAATTAAAATATTACAATGCAAAAAAAAAAAAAGTAAAAAGCAATAAAAAATAAAATTGTAATTGACTTAAATGTATTGAGATTTGATCCTCAATCAGTGTCTAAACAATACGTATATTTTTATTGTACACATTATAAGTGTGTGTGTGTGTATGTGTGTGTGTAATATATTTCATAAACATATTTAATTTCATCTCATTCTCATTTTGTTGTGTAACGATGTACTATATAACTGCAATTGAAATGAATGTTTAAAAAATACATAATCACTAAAACTTTAACTGAATTTAAAATGAAAATGGAATTAATTCAATCTATATCTCAATGAAACTTAACAGATCAGCATAAAAAGCTTCTCTGCTGTTGATTCGAACCGACAGGCTTCATGAATTCTCCAGTAAGGTGAAGCGGAGGATGCATGAAGGACTCGGAGCTGCAGAAGATGACCCTGGTTCTGCTTTGATCCGACAGACGTCAGAGATGAAGATTTATTACCTGTGACGGAGCTGCGGCTCGTTCGCTGGTGTCCAGAGTCAAACCTTCAGAAGTTTAGTGTAAGTTATTTAGGACAAATGAGAGAAATTCAACTTATTGCACAATTATTCAAGAATTCACCTTCAACTCAAAACTCTGTTTGCATTTCAAGCCAATACGAGATGAATGGAGAAACCCTCATGCATCACGTAAATGTCTAAGACTGATTCTGGGTCAGAATGAGGCTCTTCTGATCCCACGGGCCCTAACATCTCCCTCAGTGTAATTGAGCTTCCATCCTCTAACCGAAGGACATTCCCTTGTGAAAGAAAGTTCAATTCAGTTCAGATCGATTCGAGTAGTGCTTTACACAATGCATGACGTTTCAATGCAGCTTCACACAAATGTAGGTTTCAGTGGTACAGTCATGAAATATACTGGGATGGATGGATGGGTGGATGGATGGATGGACTGATGGATGGATGGATGGGTGGATAGATGGATGAATGGATGGGATGGATGGGATGGGTGGGTGGGTGGGTCTGTTGATGGATGGGATGGGATGGGATGGGATGGGATGGGATGGATGGATGGATGGATGGATGAATGGATGGGATGGGATAGGATTGGGATGGGTGGATGGATGGATGGATGGATGGATGGATGAATGGATGGGTGGGTGGGTGGATGGATGGATGGATGGATGGGTGGGTGGATGGATGGATGGGTGGGTGGGTGGGTAGGTGGGTGGATGGATGGATGGATGGATGGGATAGGATTGGGATGGGTGGATGGATGGATGGGTGGGTGGATGGATGATGGATGGATGGATGGATGGATGGATGGATGGATGGATGGGTGGGTGGGTGGGTAGGTGGGTGGATGGATGGATGGATGGATGGATGGATGGATGGATGGATGGATGGATGGATGGATGGATGGGATAGGATTGGGATGGGTGGATGGATGGATGGATGGGTGGGATGGATGGATGGATGGATGGATGGATGGATGGATGGATGGATGGATGGATGGATGGATGAATGGATGGGTGGGTGGGTGGATGGATGGGTGGGTGGATGGATGGATGAAAGGATGGATGGTGAATAGTTAGAGGATGATGGATGGATGGATGGGTGGGTGGATGGATGGATGGATGGATGAATGGGATGGGTGGGTGGGTGGGTGGGTGGGTGGTTGGATGAATGGATGGATGGGTGGGTAGGTGGGTGGATGGATGGTGAATAGTTAGAGGATGGATGGATGGATGGATGGATGGATGGATGGGTGGGTGGATGAATGGATGGATGGTGAATAGTTAGAGGATGATGGATGGATGGATGGATGGATGGATGGGTGGGTGGGTGGATGGATGAATGGGATGGATGGATGGATGGATGGGATGGATGGATGGATGGATGGATGGATGGATGGATGGATGGATGGATGGATGGATGGATGGATGAATGGATGGGTGGGTGGGTGGATGGATGGGTGGGTGGATGGATGGATGAAAGGATGGATGGTGAATAGTTAGAGGATGATGGATGGATGGATGGATGGGTGGGTGGATGGATGGATGGATGGATGAATGGGATGGGTGGGTGGGTGGTTGGATGAATGGATGGATGGGTGGGTAGGTGGGTGGATGGATGGTGAATAGTTAGAGGATGGATGGATGGATGGATGGATGGATGGGTGGGTGGATGAATGGATGGATGGTGAATAGTTAGAGGATGATGGATGGATGGATGGATGGATGGATGGATGGGTGGGTGGGTGGATGGATGAATGGGATGGATGGATGGATGGATGGGATGGATGGATGGGTGGTGAATAGTTAGAGGATGGATGGATGGATGGATGGATAGTTAGAGGATGGATGGATGGATGGGTGGATATATGGATGGATAGATGGATGGATATATGGATGGATAGATGGATGGATAGATGGATGGATGGATGGAACTGGATGTTTTTATTTCATGAAATAATTTTTGTTTAGATTTTCATTGGAACTATTTTAATTTAGAGTGTTATGTGGCATACTTAAGTCTTAGTATACATTTAAGTAAATTCATAATTAAGTCTATTTACTTTGAAATTTATTTAAAACCACTGCTTAATCTTACAAGCATCTTATTTCACTTTTTTATTTTTGGAATTGGGGTTGTAAAACTATGATTTAAAATACATTTTTAAATAAAAAAGTCTGCTTAACTGTTTTAAGAAAGAGACATGAAAGTACCTCTCTTTAAATACACTTAAATGGCCTTTTATTAAAATATTATATTATATGCAAGAACAGTTTTTTTCATAGACTTTTAATATCTAGTGGTAGAAAATTTCACAATTTTTTTTTTAACTAATTAATTATATTTTTCAGCTGTGGAATCAAGCTTCCAATGAATCACAAAACAATATGAAACCAACACTGATTCGACGCAGCGACATTTCCTGTTTCTAGCCAGCGTTTGCTAAAGGTTAATCTCTCGTGACAATGGTTTTTGAGGAAGAAGTAATAAAGGTTATAATGCTCTAATAGGGACATTTGCATGTAATCAGTATGTCAGGAGAATTAAATAGATATACGAGAATAACCAACATGGAGTTATTAGCATGAATATGAGCAGTCTTTGTTTCACACACGAAGATAACTTCCTTTCAAATGTCACGGCCGTGTCAAATTATTATAACTGAACCTGAAATAATTGAATTCCTTCCAGGGGAAGATGTGTTCATTTTATAAAAGAGCAATGGTTTACAGATGGAAGAGATTCAATTATACACGCTGCATGAAGTCTCTCTTTCATCCCTGCTTTCAAAGCCTTCATTACCTTTTAATTTTACTCAGCCTCATGTCCTTCCAAACACGCTTTGTTTAATCTCCAGCAGAAAACAAAAGGAGAATACCACAGATTTGCTTCTCTTTTGAGAATTTGGCTTCACAAGTAAATGCATCTTGATTTAAGAACGTTTAGATGTTAAATAGGACAAAAATTGTGAAAACAATTTAAAATTGTGAAATATTTTTAAAGAACTGTACTATATATAGGCTATATATATATATATATATATATATATATATATATATATATATATATATATATATATATATATATATATATATATATATATATATATATATATATATATAGACAAATGCACCAAAACTAAGCTCATTTATGTTTAAAACGAAAAAATATTTGTCAAAAAACTTTTGTACATGCATGCACCCCAATACTCAATGGGACACTAGAGTTTCCTTCATATGTCTTTGTCATTATTCAAATATGTTTTTGTCATTATTCAAATATCTTAAGATAAAAATGTCATTCGTCCAACTAACTTTAATTATCGAAGTGTGGAGGACTGTCAGTTTCATTATGATCTCTCTCTATATATAAATGACCTCAACTTAGCACCAACAAGCTTGTTAGCTAGACAGTTAGCATCAGATAACAATATTTACTTATTTTCAGTACGGTTATGAATAAACATTCATGTCTGTCTACTCGTCTAGTTAATCCAAACAATATACATATGTATAACGTTATTGTTGATAAACAATATAAAAACAGACGTCACATATAGGACATGGATGGTAGCATTTTAATAAAACTGTTAACATTATGGAAGCCGGGAATTTGACCGTGCATGAGTTATTGTATTTAATCTGTGTTATTTTTTTTATTTTTTTATTTACCTAAAATTGATGTGTCTGCATCGTCTGCACTCGATCATTTCAGTGGGCTTAAATAGATCACTCTTTACAGCGGATTTAGTTCCCAAACAACTGACAGTTTTGACCTAAATATGATTTTCAGTTACAATAATTAATCCTAAATTTCGACATTAATAACTTACTTTTAGCAACATCACACGCACGCGCGCTCACAAGATCTCCCGGTTTTTACTGACTCGCACTAAACGGTTCATTTGAATCAGTGAGTGGTCGACTCCAGAACAGCTGCATTCGGATCATTCTAATACGTAAACGAATCGTTTGGTGCGATTCGCGATCCGATTTAAAAGTATATTTTGAAAAGACTCAGTTCGTTCATGATGAATCAGACACCGCTTCTGCGTGTCGGAGATATTATAGGTAGTAACGATATGTTTTATTAAATGTAGTGAAGTTAAAAGTACGATTTTATGCTTTGGAATGTAGTGAAGTAAAAGTAAAAGTTACTCAAAATAAAACTACTCCAGTAAAGTACAGATACTTGAAAAATGCACTTAAGTAGCTACAGTAACGAAGTAAAGCTACTCCGTTACTGTCCACCACTGCCGAACTCACGAACTGATTCAAATGATTTGCGATCCCCAAACTGACTCAAATGATTCACGAACCCGCTCCGAACTCTCGAACTGATTCAAATGATTCGCGATCCCGCTCCAATCTCCCAAACTGACTCAAATGATTCGCGATCCCGCTCCAATCTCCCAAACTGACTCAAATGATTCGCGATCCCGCTCCAATCTCCCAAACTGACTCAAATGATTCGCGATCCCGCTCCAATCTCCCAAACTGACTCAAATGATTCGCGATCCCGCTACGAACTCCCGAACTGATTCAAATGAGTCGCGATCCCACTCCGAACTCCCAAAACTGACTCAAATGATTCGCGATCCCGCTCCGAACTCTGACACATATTCAGATATAAATGTAATTTAAAAAACATATTAAAAACATAGCTAATAAAAGCTATGCTTCAGGACCACATTCATATAACATCTAAGGCTAAATGTAGCTCTTGACTGGTTGAGTTAGATGATGATTAACACTAAACTGTAGAAAATCAGTTGAGTCTCCCCAGCTGTAAATGTCATTGGCTGTTAAAGTTTTGTGTTTCTTATAATAAATTGACATATAGATAACACTGAATCTTTTATAATGCTCTTAATGACATGTGGATGCATACTGTATGCATTAGTGAGTGTGTGGGGCTTATGGGGTCTGGTCACTTATTCCTTATATGAACTGTTTCAAATGCAAGACATTGATTGCATGAGATTAAGTTTGTAAATGATAGCTGTGTCCTTTTGTAGTGTGCACATATATTTATCATCAAACTGTGATAACTGTGACTAAATTCAGTATATGTCTGTCACCCTCAAAAATTCCTGCTCCCTTCTCGCCACATTTTTCTAGATCCGCCCCTGCTTACTTAAGTTATTTACAAATATTTTAAAGAAGAAAATGTATTCTTAAGAACATTCCAAATTTTTTTTTTTAATGAATGCAACATTTTGTTATTTTTTTGTCATTTTGTTATAAGGCCACCAGAACCCGACCAAATATTAACCAGTGTAAAAACCCTTTGCTGATATAAAAGAGTCACATATGGAAACTATACGAGTTCAAGCAAGTGATCTTTGGTTAGAAATCTTCACCCTTTGCTGTTGAGGCTTTGACAGGACAAGCTGAAAGACACTGAATCTGTGTTGAGCTGAATATTTGATCAGGCAGAGGATAAACACATACACTTCTCCAGATCCACTGCAGCTTCAGTCAGCTCGTCAATCACAAGCGTCTTTCAGAACGTGACGGCTGAGATGGACAGAGCGAGGCATGCTGGACACTGCAGAAGAAGAAATAAAAGATGACAGCCAGCACAACAGGAAAGACTCGTTTCCATTTCAATGGACGAAGACTGGAGGAGTTTGATGCACACTGGAGCTTTGTTGTGAGGATCTCCAGAGCTTCTTTTGTTCAACGAGCTCAACACTCAATGACCAGCCTGTGATGTAATATAAAATCACAATTCTAGTTTTTATATATAAAAAAGTGTAATTGCTACATTTTATGCAACAAATATTACTTTTCTTCTCAGATTTGCAAGTTAACGTCTAGATTTTTCAAATCTATTTTTTTTTTTTCAGATTTGCATCTCACATTTGTTTTGTTTTTATATATATAAAAAAACATATTTGTAAATTACCTTTAATAATTATAAAGGTAAAACTTTTTTATCTCACAATTGGGAATTAACATTTCACATTTCTTTCTCTGAATTATGAGTTTTTTTTTTTTTAAAGGTAATTGCAATGTTTTATCTTAAAATTTTTCCTGACAATTGTGATTTTAGGTATCATTATTTCAACAATTTTTCCACCTTAAAATTATGAGCTTATATCTTGCAATTAAATGTATTTTTTATAATGCAATGACGTCTTTTTATCTCACAATTGCATTTTTTTTCGTGCAATTGATCTTGCAATTGATTCGTTTTTTTTAGAATAGCAAAATTATGAATTTATAATTGCTCACAATTTTTACTTTTTTCAAAAAATTGAGTTTAAATCTCACAAAATGTGCCATTTCTTAAAAAAAGAAAAAAGATCATTGCAACTTTTTATCTCATATCTCAATTTCTTATTTGAGAGTTATGAACCTGCGCTTATGAGTTTACATCTCACAATTATTTTTTTTTAATTTTGACTTTTTCTATATCACTATTTTGACTGTAAAAATTCTTGCAATTAATTATTTTTTTATGTGTTAATGAAGAATTCAATTATTCTATTAAGCAGCTCTAACAAAGACAATAGTGTCATTATTCAACTCAGCTCAAATTGATAATATTACTGAATATCAAATCACCTTTTACTCTAAAAGAAATGTAAATAAAATTGATTTAGAATTTTTTTTTTTTTTAATAATAGCTGTTTTAGATTAGGTGAATCACGCTGCAGAACAGGATCATCAGCTTTCATCCAGTGCTATTGTTATTAAAGCAAAACAGAGACACATTAAGTGAAGTTATGACCTATTCAAAGCTGATAGAAACATACAGAGTCTTAATTACACTTCACACGATCCGTGAACATGGACAGCCCTATTCTTGAGAACATGTGTGCTGTTGAGATAAAAGGAGAAAAACACGTTTTTGACACAATGAAGCGAGCAAACACGGACGCGGTCGTCACGGAAACCTGCCAGCTTCTTTCATCAGTTATGACAGATAATAAGGTTATAGATTCCCACAATACACAATGTGTCAGAATCAGCTTTACAGAAAAACATGTTAATATATATGATATCTTAATATCTGCATGCCTTTGAGTCACATTTATTAGATTACAGCTGGACGATAATACAGTTAGATTTAGCAATGATGTACAATCAGGAAATATCGCTTTACATGAGGATAATGTATGCATCAGTGCTATTTCAGCATCATTAATATACTTTTATAATTTTTTATTAATATTTTGAATTTGCTTTTATGTTAAGTTAAAGTTTTAATAGTTTGCGTGTAATATTTTGTGTTTTATTGTAATTTTTAGTATTTAATTTTTTGTTTAATTAATTATTTCAGTTTTAATTTGAGTTATTTTAGTACATTAAGTTACTACTAAGTGTTATGTATGTATATATATACATATATAACTGTATTTTGCTGGACATTTTTATAACCTTTAATCACATAATCCACAAGCAAGAATGTATATAGACCTATTTAGTTTTCTAACATGAAGTATTTCAGCTTATTTTCACCGACTGAAGCATGTAATAACAGGCGCCGCTGGTTATGAGTTTCGAATCAGATCCTGGGAAACAAAATGCACAGAAATGCTTCAGGAAAACATCTTGTTTCAGATGCCAGTTTCATTTGCTTGAGCTTTGTTGTAGGAAATGAGAAACCGCGTAATTGTTGCGTTCAAAATCTAGAGATTAAGAAAAGAATATTCTTCTACAAAAACAG
>NC_039255.1:2102590-2135090 GCF_003368295.1 Carassius auratus
ATTTTATAACAAAACTTTTTTCCTAACGCTAAACGGAGTAGTTTTGCAAAGATCATTAAAGCTCCAAATTGAGTTCAAATTCAAAATGCTCCTATCCGCACAAAGGAGACGCAGGAGGCCTGAGGGAAGCTTAGTCTTTCTTCTCTACTCTTTACTGTACGTACTGCATATAATATGTACATTTAGGTGCTTTGAAGGAAAGGAAGTGACTCTGCCCTTAAAAGTGTCCAGGCCTTTCCTCTGTCAGGCTGATCAACGATCTGCTCACTAGATGAACACCAGCTCTGAATCTTCTTCTGCAAACTCTATTGTGTACATATCTTATTCAATATTGCTGGAGAACATTTGATTCAATTAAGATGGAGCACAAGATTTATTTACATTGTAGTATACACAAGGGTTTACTGAAGCTCAGGGGTCTGAAGGGAATATGAACAGTAAATCTTTTGAATCCACGTGAAGTGAAGGTCTCTCAGAGTTAAACGCTCTCTATGGAAAGCAGTTATCAGCTCTGATGGGTTCCCATCTGATCTATGGGAATGTACAATTATTACAACGTACTGTATATGGATGGTCCACAAATCTGAGTAGAGGAAATGTTTACATATTCTCTCTAAATTCAAAAATGGCTTCTGTTATGGGAAAATTCAACAATTTCGACATGGATCCACACTGACATCCCAATATCTTTAGAACTGAACCACATATGCCCTTAAAAATGAAGATACCGCAAGGAAAGTTTGTTGAGAACCAGAATCTAAAATCATATTGAGATATCTTTAATAACTCTTGAGTTACAGTCATGCAAACTTTGGAAAATTATACAAATTTGTGAAATTCAACAATCTGGACGTGGAGCTGCATTAAGATACCAATATCTCTGGGACTTACCCAGACACTTAAAAAAGACTTTAAAGTCAGGCTGAGATATCTTTAATACTCTTTGAGTTACATGTGTGCAAACTTTCGGAAAAGATGTCTTAAGTTACAGGCATGCAAACCTTTTTTTTTTTTAAGAGCTTTTTTACCCATTGATCTGTTTTGAAATCCAAATATCTCCAGAAATGAACAATATAGGGCCTTATAAGTTAAGATATCAAAAGAAAAGTTTGTTAAGAATGAATATTTATACGGATATTAAGATACCATTAATACTTCTTGAGTTGCAGGCATGCAAAAATTGTAAAAAAAACTTATTGAGACCATATTGAGATCCTAGTATCTCTTGAATTCAACCATTATTTGGGAGAGAGAAAATAAAAGTTTGTTAACAATCAAAATCTAAAATTATATCAAGATATATTTAATACTTCTTGAGTTGAAAAAAAAGTTGTTGTTTTTTTCCCCCAATTTTTGAATTGGCAAGTAATGCAACAAAGATTGATAAACTCAACAGATTTTACTAAAACACCTAGAAATCACTGTGTACAAATAAAATAATGCTGCTGCCATCTTTCAGAAATCATTTTTACCCATAGCTCTGAATAATTTTGACCCTCCTTTACAAAACAGTGGATCGCTCAGTAAATATTCATCCATCACATTTAATATTTTGACTTTCACTTATGTTTGTGTTTCTTCAGAAAAATATTTTTTTTTAATTAAAATTGGGTTGATTTGATATCAACACCCTTTAAGATGTTGAAGAAAAACTCTAAAAGAGCCATATAAACACTAATAACCTCGAGAGAAGAGGTGTAAACACCAATGCAATGTATTTTCACCTGACGGTGATTCCTGCTCTGATCAATAGTCTGTGTTTGGACTCCAGTGACATCATCAGCTCATGTTTTCAGTGTTCTAAACAGAAACCAATAACAAGGCCTCCATCACGACCCTCTCCAGGGGTTTCGCTGTAAAATTTCCGGTGTCTGAGGCCTGGGATCTCTTTATATCTTAGTGCATTGGTTTTACAGAGCTTCTCGATGTCAGAGGCTATTCCCGCAGAGCAAAGAGTTCACTACAGTAAATTATTAAGATGAGCCCTGCATCAGAAGCCAGTGTTATTGCAGCTGCTGGTAAATCCATGCACTTCAACCACACAGATCTGTAATTATCTCTCAACAGAAGCATGACGTCTTCATTAAAACGCTGTTGTTAAATAGCGCTGCGGCTCTTGGGTGTCTTTCAGACTAGAAGAATAAAGCTCTTGCACAGTTTGACAACACAAGACATGTCTGGAATAGCCATAAAATGATTAATCAGATCAATTTCAGCCAGTAACGAGGTCCACCAACAGCTTCGTATATATAATTGATTTGGGTTTTTCAGGTCAATATTTTTATTTTTTATCCTGGTTCTTAAAAGACATAAAGAGATAAAATGAGAAAGATCTTTAATTGGCCTGTTTTGTTGATTTAATGCTTGTTTTGTGTTATTTTAAAACAAATAATGTTTGCTAAAGCCTCGCTCTTTCACTAAGTTTGCAAATTATTATTATGATTTTTATAGCAGACAGCTTTCAGTGAGTTTTATGATCATCTGTAGACACTCGGCAGTCTTCTTCAAGTTTTAAGTCTTGATGTTGTTTGTGTAAAACGACTAAAATGTAATTGTGTACAAATCAGGAAATGCGCTATTAAAGTTAACGAGATTAAAAAAAAAAAACTCATAAGCATCAATTATTTTATTTATTTTTTAGCTTCGTGACTTTTATTTTGTGTGGCTGTCTTCATTTCCGGTCTGAGGCTCTGAGCGGTCTCCATGGCGACTGAACTGGCGGGCTGACCGTTGAGCGTCTGAGAGGAGACTAGTGCAGTTCAAGATAGTTTAATTAGTTAGTTAGTGTAAGTTAGTTAGTTGAGTGATTAGGTGAGCGATCTCTGATCATGGCCAAAGGTGACAGCTGCTCATATTTCAGGAGAACCAGCTCGTTCTGGATGCTGGTCGTGTCCATTTATATTATTCTTCACACGGTGAGCTGAAACTCTGAAGCACCTGAGGAGAGCTTTAGAAGAACTCCGTCAACCTTACATAATAATGTTTGATATGACTGTCAGAAAAGCCATTTGACTTCTGTTTGATTATTGTTATTATTATTACTAAATATGCTCATAAACATGTGTATGACTCTAACGCATTAAAGAAGTGCTTTCAAACTAAAGTTAGTTACATCAAACAAACTCAACACGGATCTTCAGACTGTTATTTAGTTTCCTTTATTTACACACACACACACACACACAACATATATATCAGAATAATGGGTTTCATAAAAATTAAGATTATAAATCCCGCGCACTACAACTCCAAACTCCAACGGACAAAATTCAAATGTAAACATGCTGAAGCCCATTAGACTCAATTATGGGCCGTTTCGCGCGCTCAAGTTCGTAATTTCAAATGTAGCCGCACTGAAAGCGCGCGCTCTTTAGTGATTGGAAATCCAGTTCTTTTCTGTGAGCCGGTTCTTCTGGACAGTTCTTTTCAGTGAACCGTAACGTAATGACGATGATTCTATTATCCAGGGAGATGGAAATGTGTATGTAACTACTTTTGGGGAAAATTTTGTCTATTTGTACGTGCTTCTTTATTAGTCCGTTTTTCTTTGGGGTTTAAGGATGTGTTATTTGGCTTTTATAACTCTGACAAAAATCTAAAAGACAAGTATTTTCTTGGAAATCTGTTTATGTAATTCTGTCAAACCTCTTTTTATAATTTTTTTTTGCAATTACCCTTTTTATAATGAAAACAAAAGGGACTCGAGGCATTTGTATCTCTCTTGAATTTATTTAAAATTATATGTTACTACCCCTGGCTCAATTAAATGTATTAAAATGTATTATTTTTTATTACTTTTATATTATTTTGTTTTACTTTTGTCGATTTATTTTACTTGCTTTTACTGTACTTGCTCTTTGTCTGCTGTTTATAATTATATTATTGTTGTTTTGTTATGTTTGTTCAATGAAAAAAAAAATGATGGGAAGTTGTGTTCAAAGAGATTCTAGTGTCATAATTCCTGAATGATTCAGCAGTTCGAATGAATCGATTGAATTTATGATTCAGTGATTAAATCAGTGACTCGCCGCCAAAATTGACACTTTAGACTGGTTTTGTGGTCCAGGGTCACATAATAGTTAAAGTAATATCCTTTACTTTGTTGTCAGCATCATGAAGTGTGTTAAATATTACCTTTTACATGGTACAACATCATAAAGCCTCACAAACCTCCAGATGAACCACTAATGCTTTCTGAAAAACATGTTTTCATTGGTTTCCAGTGGACTGCGTTTTGGCCTCAGGACGTCCCGTATGGCCTTCTGGGTCCTCTCGGCGCTCTGACCAAGTATTTCGTGGACTACCATCATCCTGCACTGTATTATGGGTAAGTGAGTGAGTGCTGTTATTCATATGTAGAGCTCAGAGCTGATGTTGGTTTCGGTCGTCTGTGTTTCAGCTGGTTTCTGATGTTTGCCATCCATGTGTGTGAGGTTCTGTTTGCGCTGAAGGTGTGCAGGTGAGACCCTTCCCTTCTCTTCCACACGGGGGCAGTGCAGACCATCTGTGTTCAGACTGACTGCATTAATGTGGACCTACAGTATCACAGTTATTTCTTTACTACATCTGCAGTGATAAAGGCATCGACAGCTCGTCCGCACGCTTGCTGTGGATCGCTCAGACGTTTCTGTTTGGTCTGACGTCTCTGTGTCTTCTGATCAAATACAAGCCGGACGGCCGACCCAAACGCCAGTGACCCACACCAGAGCTCGTTTCCCAGCAGCACACTGATCTTTATACTCCGGTTATGTTTGAAATGTTCATCTAAAGCACTTGTTCCATGCTAGTTTGAACACTGTGCAGCTAAATATTCAGTGAGCATGCTATAGAAGCTCTAATGGTTCTTTATGGTTTTATTTGAAACAGTTTTGATTAAGCTGTAACAGTTGACCGCGTCTCTGGTCATTTAAAAGAAATGTAAATAAACGCACAGTTTTGACATGTTTGTTTTTTGTCGTCTGTCATTCGATGTACAGTAAGACAAAAACTTACAGAGGAAGTTATTTTATAGACAACAAATTAATTTTTTCATCAAATGTGACGTGAATGTATTTTCTTTGAAATACAGTATATATGAAGGCCAAAATTAATATAAACATAGATTGATATATTTGTAATATTTTCTCAAAAATATGCAAAAACAAACAATATAAGGGTAAATAACCTATTTACGTAAATATATTTTAAAACATTTTAGAATATATATATATATATATATATGTGTGTGTGTGTGTGTGTGTGTGTTTTAATTAATAGAGTTTATAGGAGAACTGATCCTGTTTAATCCACATTTTATATAAGAGCACTTGAGATTTTATTCTAAAATATAAATGCATAGCAAATAAAGTTTAGACATTTAAAATTAAGGAAAGCAACATATATAATGCTTTATTTAGATTTTAGAGGAATAATGTGTATTTTGTGTATTTAAGATGGATTTCATGTCACGACTGTGTGAGTGTTTCTGCCGTAGAGATGCAGTTGAACAACAAAAATAAAAGTTAAATAAAGTTATATTAAAATGTTTAGAAATGTAATCTGTAGTTAGTTATATTAAAAAACATTGTTTATTCTCTCTCAAGTGAGCATAAAAAGAAAAGCTTGACCACTGTTCTTCTTAAAACAGCTTAAACCTCAAAATAAAACAGCTGTGGCTCAATTCATTTGCTCAGAATACATCATTTCGATTCGTACACTTTATCTCTTTATACTATTTCCTTGGCTGGGACAAAATTAGAAAACAAAACGAAGGGCTATAAAGATCTAGAGACTATCGAGAAGTCTCACTAGCTGTTGCATTGACAGAAATATAGAGCTGATGTGAAGAACCAGAGATAAAGTGAAAGAGAAAGTCCCGACAGATGCAGACTTCTTTCATGTAAGATATAAGAATCATTTAAAGGAGCATAATCAGATTATAGGTAATACCTTTTTTAGGTGCAGTTCTCGATCTGACCGCCAGGTGCCGCTGTTTCCCTGTAAATGAATGCAGGGGTGTCGCAGTAAATCAACGAGGGCTTTACAACATTACCAAAACATACTGTCCAAAAACAACAATAATAAAACACCGCGATAGTATCTTATTATCTTTAGTTAATGTTTCAATGCAGACTACAGACTATAAGCTACAGGAAGGAAAATACTCAAATGTGCAAATACAACAGTACCAGAACCTGTTATTATTACTATTATTCACTTAATGAGTCAAAGCATTTTAATAAAAATACACAAGTAAGATTTAGATTAGGGTTTATTTTTCAAAATCATCTGATACTGATATTACAGTTTATGCAGTAAAATATAATGAATATATATTAGATCATGTTGGTTTCACCCGCATCCTAAAGCAAAGGACAAGCAAAGACTCATAACTCGATAAAAATACAGCAGTGTCTACAAAACCTGAACTATATAATGCAATATAACCAAGCCTTTGAATCTGAATGGAAAGCATGAGAAAAATAAAATATAAATAATAGTAATAATAAATTAATTAATCATAATAACAATAAACTGCAGTGATTTAATGCGCATGAACAGTGACTGGTGAAGCCTGGTTGTGATTTATATTACAGTCCAGCAATTATTATAGAACTCAGTCAAATAAAATTACTAGAAAAATAAGCAGTTTCTGAGATTCTTTGACATGCAATAAATTCGTTTACTAAATGCAAAAGATAGTAGCTATATAATAACAAAAAAACAAACAATCCATAATTAACCCTTTTGTTTGTTAACGAAGTAGTCGTATAAATAAATAATTGATATTCATATTTCAAACAGCGCATTTCTCCTCGTTCTGAAGCCTTTTCTATTCCAGCAGCACGATCATATTTCACTCGTGTCCATAAACATGAGATCTGTGTCTTAGTTTCAAGTTTACAATCAGGTGCAAAATAATTACATATAATGTCTCGAGACAGGAGAAATGTCTCAAGAGTTTAATACGGAAGACTGAATTAAACATGCGTTTAATCATATACAGTAATACATTGCAGTATTATTATTATTATGCCAGTAATTTCAGTGTTTTGTTTATTTATTTATTTTTTATTAAATGCAAAAAAGCGACGTTTTCAATAATAGGCTACTAATACTAATTCTAATAAAGTAGCCTAATTATTTAGGTTGTAATAGAGAATAGGCTATAAAGCATACTGCGCGTGGCCTATAAATAATTGTCTTCGAATACGTTTTATTTATTAAGGTTTTACTCGCAGGGAAAGTTTTAATAACTTAATCGAACGATGGAAACGCGTTCTTAAAATACAAACAAACACACAAAAAAAGTTTTCAATATTTGCCCTAAACCCGAGGGGAATAAAAGCGAGTTCAGTGAGAGGTGAGCATATGGTTATTATTAGTTATTACTGTACTTGCTCATAAAGTGAACGCGTCTATTGTGTCAAATGTAGAAGCGATGATTTCTACAGTGCGTCATTGACGGAGAGCGGCGTTGTCACATGCAAATCCGACGCCTCGCGTCCTCCAATCAGAGCGCGGCGTCACTTAGCGTCTTCCAATGGGAGACGTGCGCTCGCGCGGTTATCTGCTAGTCTTCTCCGCTGGAGTCACTGACCGGGGAACTGCGCTTCAGATGCGGGAGATCGCTGCACTCAAAGCGGGCGTGAGTTCTGCCGACGACCGGCATCCGGATTCTGCCTCGGGACGCTCGCTCGTGAAATTCTTGTGCATGGGAAACTTTAGCAGACTTTGACTTCCAGTTCCAGTGGATGTGTTGACAAGTTGTGTGCGCTGTTGTAGTTTTTACAGTTCACTCGCACCGATGTTAGCGGTCGGGCAGATGGATGGTAACCGGCAGAGTGCGTTCGTTCTGGGCAGCACTCCTCTGGCTGCGCTGCACAACATGACCGAGATGAAGACCTCTTTATTCCCGTACGCCCTGCAGAACCCCGCGGGCTTCAAGGCTCATTCTTTCAGCAACCTGAACTCTCAGATCGCGCTGGGAACGCCGCATGGAATAAGCGATATTTTGGGGAGACCCATCACCTCCGCGGGACAGCTGCTGTCGGGCTTCCCCCGGATCAACGGACTGACTTCAGCGGGGATGTACTTCAGCCCTGCGGCCGTGTCTCGGTACCCCAAGCCGCTGACGGAGCTGCCCGGGAGGGCGCCTATATTCTGGCCGGGAATGATGCAGGCTTCGCACTGGAGAGACCCGCGTGTTTCCGGTCCGGGTGAGCTCTCACTGCCGGGTTCTGACGCTTTTAAACTCTCGTTCTGCGTTTATCTCTGGCTGACCTTGTCTTGTTTTCTCCAGCACAGGCAAATATGATGCTGGATAAAGATGGAAAGAAGAAGCACTCCAGACCAACTTTTTCCGGACAGCAGATCTTCGCCCTGGAGAAAACCTTCGAGCAGACCAAGTATCTGGCCGGTCCCGAGCGCGCTCGCCTCGCGTATTCTCTGGGAATGACCGAGAGCCAAGTCAAGGTAAACACAGACGGGTTTAGTAATAAAACCTTTTTCTTTTCTTTTCTTTTCTTTTCTTTTTTAATGCAAACAGCGTGAGCCCACGTTAAGCTCATTATATCTTCGAAACCCACTGTCGGTTGAATGTGACATTAAAAAGCAAAACTGTTGGAGCATTAATTTATAACCCCGAAAGTTACATGATTAATATTTGTAAAAAAAAAAAAAAAATAATAATAATAATAAAAAAAAAACACTGACACTGAGTACATGAATTAGAATGATCAACATGAGTTCATGCATCCTTCGCTTCGTTTAACTGATTGCACTTCAGTTGCATGCAACTATTGCATTTCTATTAAATAATAATAATTTAATTTTTTTCCGTCTCAGGTTTGGTTTCAGAACAGAAGAACCAAATGGCGCAAGAGACACGCGGCAGAGATGGCCACAGCGAAGAAGAAGCACGACTCCGAGACAGAGAAGATGAAGGAGAGCTCCGAGAACGAGGAGGAGGATGATGATGATGAATATAACAAACCTCTGGACCCCAACTCCGACGAGGAGAAAATCACGAGACTGTTGAAGAAGCACAAGACGAGTAACGTGTCCCTCATCAGCCCCTGCAGCAACAGCTCGGACACTTTGTGATGACACCGAGCTAAAGACTCTTCATCATCATCATCATCATCATCATCATCATCATCTGCTTCAGAGGCAGGATCAAGCAGGGTATAAACACTGTACAGTTAGAAGTGGACGTCAGATGTGGATATATATATATATATATTTTTACTGAGTAAATTATGTTATTAAAGCATCTCGAAGACAACTCCTCATCAAGATCATTTTGTCTTCGATCTTAAAAGTTCTCCTTCTTTATTTTGGAAACAGGTGTATAATAAAGAAGGGCTGTAAATGATGTGAATAGAATTTGTTTTAATAATGTCTCGTTATGATTGCTTCCGTGAGGACGGGAGGAAGAAAACTTTCTATTATCAATAAATTATTTAACAAGCCACTGTTTTTAACATGTCCTGGTGCTTTTTTATTGAATGTTTTGTAATGCATATATTTCGAGATCTGCTAGTTAATGCATATTATTGTATAGGCATCCGTGCATTAATATTTCTGTAATAATCATAATAAAAATCGAGCATTGCGGTCATTTAAAGACGAGTGCGCGTTTAAAGAGAGAAAACTGATTTAGTGTTTCTAATGCGGTTTTATGTTCGAGAGCACGTGCTGATGAAGATAATCAGAAAAAAAAAAAATGTAAACATGCATTCATAGATTCCTTTATATTTGTATTTCTAGGAGCAGTTTTTAAACCAATGCATTTTTTTTTTTTTTTTGCAGATTTATTTTTTAATAGTAATGAGAGTAAACTGTGATTTCGATGTAACTGAGAGCTACTAACTTTTCTGTTTCGAAGAAATGTTTCCAAAAGCGTGTATAGAAATATTCTTACATGCAAAAGTTTCCTGTCAATGATGTGTATTTCAAATATATTCAGCAATGACAAAAGATATATTCAGTTACATAATGATTTTTATAAATAGCTTGATCAAATGAACACACAATATCATAAATATAGCTGATTTTTTTTTTTTCAGGGACCACCAAAAGCATGTTTAGTGAATCTGATGTGTTTGACTGATGACACAGAGGCACTGCTTCACTCATTCACTCGTTCTGTGAGTTCTAATGGGTTTATTGCTTTCTGAGGTCTTGTCATCCACGAGGTCTAATCGCGATCTGCTTCAACACAAGAGTGACTCCTATCTCTGAGCTGCTGGAAAACACTTAACAAGCAACAGATTCAGAGATGAAGAATCAGTAACGGATCGTGGAGTGTAGTGTAGACTCCTGTCCTTGATCTGAGTGTTTCGCATCTCAATAGTTGGCACACAATAATATAATAACAAGAAATCATATGAAAGAACAAAGGAGGAAAGGATACAGCTATTTAAGATACCCAGGCCTATAAAACATCACATTCAACCATAACATTATTAGAAATAAGTTAGAATAAGAACAGCACTGTAAGAACCGAGCAAAAACTATCTTATATACTTGCATGATTTATGGCACTTCTTAAAAAAAACAAAAAACGAAAAATGAATTGGCTAACTGTATATAAATCATGGCATGTTCTTCTCATGATGATGCAGATTTAGTCGTTTCTTTATAACGATCCGAAGCAGCCGTTCGTATCAATATGTCAGCTTATAATAATTTTGGTACGCATTATAAATCATCTCTTTAAAAAGTACGGTATATAAAAGAGTCGGCGGTTGTCTGCAGCACGACAAATCAAGAGAGAAAGGAAATCATCTAAAGGCTTGAACAGAATCTATTCTAGAAATAAACCGAACCGCAGAGAAATACAACAACTGGCTTTCATTGCACTTTTAAAATATCTTACACACTGAATATGAGACGCATCTAAAATCCACAGGGAGTGTTTCTGATAGAGTCTGAGAAACAAGACTGACAGACGTCAGAAGATCATCTGATTTAGTGGAGATGCAGCGTGTGTGTGTGTGTGTGTGTGTGTGTCCATGATCTCGACTCGTGAAGCATTCATGAACTCAGTGTGTGGTTTCTATAGACATGACTGCATGCACCGGACAAATGTGACTGGTCAGTCCTGCTGAAAAGTCTTTACAGGGTCCTCTGTGTGTGTGTGTGTGTGTGTGTGTGTGTGTGTGTGTGTGTGTGTGTCCATCCACCCGTGTCGGAGCTTCTCACAGGGACGCTTTTCATGAAATCTTCTCCACCCTTTGGCACCATTTTCCTGCTTCACACACACACACACACACACACATGATGAGAATCAGACATGGCTTCTTCACATGATCATAAAGTCGTAATAATAATAAATAAGAGTTAAAGAACATGTACCAGATCACTGCAGGACACAACACGTGTGTTTGTTAGCGTGAAGTTTAGCTGCTGCTGTGTTCAACCGAAAGAACAAGAAGACCGGCTGAAGAGAACACACACACACACACACACAGAGACTTCATCAGGAACACACTCCAGCTCTCTCACACACACACACACACACACAAACACACACACACACACAGAGACTTCATCAGGAACACACTCCAGCTCTCTCTCTCTCACACACACACACACACACACACACACACACACAAACACACACACACACACAGAGACTTCATCAGGAACACACTCCAGCTCTCTCTCACACACACACACACACACACACACAGACTTCATCAGGAACACACTCCAGCTCTCACACGCACACACACACACACGCACGCACACACACAAACATACACACACTCCAGCTCTCTCTCACACACACACACAAACACACACATGCACACACACATACACACACACAAACACACACTCGCACGCACGCACACACAAACACACACACACTCCAGCTCTCTCTCACACACACACACAAACACACACATGCACACACACAAACACACACTTGCACGCACGCACACACAAACACACACACACTCCAGCTCTCTCTCACACACACACACAAACACACACATGCACACACACATACACACACACAAACACACACTCGCACGCACGCACACACACAAACACACACACACTCCAGCTCTCACTCACACACACACACAAACACACACATGCACACACAGACACTCACACACACACACACAAACACACACACATACACACACACACACACACACGCTTTTCTCACTATGAGGATCTAAATCTAAAAACAAAGGTTTAGGATCTAGATTTAAGAATAAAAGAAAACCGTTTTTAACTGAAAATATCATCTGTTCCCAAAATACTGCTTTTTATTCTTTATATTTCAGCTTTAACCACTTGATATAAAAACTCCTAAAATATAATAATCATAATAAAACATACTAAATGAATCAGTTTTAAAAAGCTATTTTTATAAATACCCAGGACTATTTAGAATATCATATTCAGAAGTAATTCAGAATAAAAGCAGTTTTGTAATATTGAGACTCTCTAGTAAGTGTTTTAGTTTTAGTTTTTTTAAGAAAGCGTTTAAAAGCGTCTCCTTCACACTGTGAGGATCTTCAGCATTCATCTAACAGCAGAGGAGTTTGCATACTGAATCCTGATTGGTGGTCTTCCTGGAATGCATTTGCATACTGCTCTGTGATTGGTCAGGAGTGTCTCATATCTCTCAACTTATAAAGAAACTAACGCTCACTGGAGCTGGCTTGCTTTGTACATTTTTTATTATTGAGGATTAATTTTCCTGAATGTTTGATGTGAAGGATTCAAACTGACACACACACACACACACACACACACACACAGAGGTTGGTTAGTTAGTTAGCTGTACCTTGTGGTCCCCCATACACACGCTGGCTCCGATGGTGTCATAAGTTATTGATTTCTCCTCGTTCTCCGTCTGAGAAACACAAACACACACAAATGTGATTACACACACACACGGAGCACATGCATGACGCTCAGAGACAGTAAATCAGAACTCAGGAGCTTTTTCATATCTGAAGTACAGAGAAAGCATTAATCATATTTATCGGAGTAGAAGGTAACGCTCTGAATGGAGCGAGACTAACACAGATTGTGTTTTCTGAGCTGAACGAAACGCTCTCGAACGAGGAGAACAACACTTTCAGATCCTGCATATCTGTGAATAGAAATGTCTAAAGATCGCTTCGTAGCTGTGAGGATGAAACGTTTATACATTTATGCTTATGTTGTCAATTTATTCTGAAGTTTTGATCTCATTTATACTCCCTATTTTTTTTTATTTTTAGTTAAATTGAAAATATATTATTTGTTGTGATAATGCTGTAAGTCTAAGGAATATATCTTCAGTTTCTTTGTGTTTGGTCATCTTTTAATTTTTATCCATGAACAGAAATATTTATAATTATTTCTTTACATGTTCTTTGACTGAGGCAGACTCAAGCCTCAAATCTAATCTAAATCTTTAATTAGTTATAAAGAATATGAAAAAATTCTTTGATGATTATATTGATGAAGTTTAGTCTGCTTGTAAATGTTTTACATTTTATTTTATTTCACTTTCATTAATCACTACTTTTACTTATTAATTTGTTTTTATTTATTAAAAATGTTAATTAATTAATTCATACGTCCATCCATCCATTACTACTTTTACTTTTTAAAATTATATTTATTTAAAACTTTATATATAAATTGTTTTATTTATTTTAATTTTTGTTTTATCCATTCAATCATTACTACTTTAATTTTTTATTATATTTATTAAAAACTTTTTTATATTTTTTATTTTAATTGTTTTTTATTCATTCATTCATTCATTCATTCCCACTTTTAGTTTTTAAATTATATTTATTGAAACCTGTATTTATTTACTTTTTTTTTTAAATAAAGTTTCCTCTGCTTGTCAGTATCTTCCACCCCCTTAATTATGTATTTATTTATTATTTTAATGTTTTTAAAATTCCATTTTTATTTTTTGGTTAATTTACTACTCCTTTTATTTTGTATTTTAAAATAGTTTATTATTTATTTATCATATAAAAAATTAATTTTTTCATGTTTCATTTTTTGGTTTTATAACTCATTACTACTTTTTCTTTCATTCATTTTTTTTTTAATTCCCCTGATCTGAAGTTGCACTGATGTTATTTCCCCCTCTCTCTGGTTCGCTCGTGAAACATCAAGACGAAGGTTTTCTAGCGTCATGCGCTTTACATAGTTTCCTAATGTTCACTTATAATACCAGGAAGATTTTGACATCTTAACATCAGTCTGGCACGGTTTAAATGTTGCATTTAAGGGGCGTGTCTCGTTTAACCCCACTGCTGTGATTGGCTAATATATATCTGCATATGAAATAAGCATAACTTCTGAGGAACTGTGAGATTGTGATGGCACTAATGTGGTTTATAGCATCATATCTCACCTTGAGGAGCAGCTCTCTGGCCGAGGAGGACATGAGGATGCGGTCACACCAGGCTGGACATCGAGTGTTCATGTACTGCTTTCCCTGACTGGAGTCTTCACTGTACGGATAACTGCACAAACACACACCGTATTCACTCATTTCTCTATAATCACTACATCATGAACGTATTTTCATCAGGCTTTGAAAACAACAGCAGCTCTGGTTTCTGCTTCTGAGGGTCAGTGCACAGATTCAGACGCGCTCCGAGGGAGCAGATGGACACGATACACACACAATAGCCTTCAGATCGAGCTGATTTCAGATGTTAATGATGGACTTCCAGCATGAGATCATAATCAGACGTGTGCGGTGTGTGAAATGCATCGTCTCCGGCTGCAAATGCACATGTTCTGTCCTCATAAAAACTCCAATCAGCTGCAGAAATCATCTCATAATAACAGCTCAGGTTCATAATGCATGTCCAGATCAACAACATTCATTATTTTGCATTCTGAAAATGATGCCTATTTTCATTACAGTTTTGCCATTGTGATTATTTGTGACATAATTCTTAAGACATTCAAACACATTTCCCTCTAAATTATTTTCACCGTAATGCAATACAATGCAATTTTTATTTATTTATTTTATTTTATTTTATGGAAACCAATATTATTCAATGTGCATAAAATAAATTCAAACTATTGTGATGTATACTTCTATTTTAAAATAAATATGCATTATTAAAATTAAATAGTATTTCCTTCACCTTGAGATGTTTTTGCAAAAACTATCTTCAATAGCATTGCTTTAAATAATATAATGTAAATAATGCATTATAGCATAAAATAAATGATGTACACCAAATCTACTTTCAGTTGTGTTTGAAGATGTACTTTAAATAATATTTTTATAGAATTAATTATTTTCTTCACATAATGGTATGTTTTTGGAAAAACTAAAATGTTTAACTTTACTTTAAATAAAATTATTTAAAAATGCATTATTTAAACAAAACATTATTTTTGCACATTTTATAGATGTTTATCCAAAAATTGTGATGTTTACGTTCAAATATTTTAAAATGTATGTTAACTAATATCATTTAAATATATCTATTTTTTAAATAATCCATTATTAGATATTATGCATATACTTTAAATAATTTTAAAAGGTTCTTTAAATAATATAATTTAAATTATATATAACTTTTTCACACACACACTTTACAGTAAATAATATAATTTAAATAATAAATTATATAAATTAGGTATTTTCTTCACATTAACTGAATTATGAGATTTTTTTGCATCACAGTAAGCTGTTTATAGATTGGTATAACGTATTTAATAGTAACTGTTTTTAGTTTTTATCTCTTTTTATTTCTGAGATGAAATGCATTAGATTTTATATTTGAAGAAGTGCACATTTTACTGTCTCTCTACCTCCGTCACACTGTATCAGCCGAACACACACACACACACACACACACACACACACACACACACACACACACACACACACACACAGTGCTAAGTGCGCGGCTGCTAGGACACACACAGACACTCGCTCTGGTCAATTGGCCGTGAAAGCGGCTCATCACGCGGTCAGCGAGACGGACGATCGGCTCATTTAGTGGAATCAACTAATCAAACACAGCGGCGCTCGACAACACCATCAGCATCAGCTGCTCGCCTCGACGACCGGGTCAAGGGTCCAGCAGCGCTGGTTAACCGGGGTTAAAGAGGGGAGGGGACTAGTTAACCCACATCTGGCTAACACACGGGCCCCTGACCGAGCGGTCAAACGAGAGCCGGCGAGGGGTCTTTACAGAATGAAGGGCAGTTTTGGTATGCTAACGAGAGATGAAAGACAGGAGGAAGAATGATAGCGGAGGATAGAGAGCGGGATAATGAGGGATAGAGATGCAGAGTGTGGGATTTAAGAGGCGGGAGAAGCTCTTTCTTCAGGGTGGACCACACAAACCCTACAGGAGTTCTAGCTGTGCTCCTTCAGCTGCATTAAACACAGCTGATCTGATGAAGGGACGAGCGGGTCTCTGAAACCACACACACACACACACACACACACACACACAGAGCTAACCCAACAGGAAACAGTGTCGCGGCGCCGCAGGACGGTGATTAATGCTGTCGATTAGCGTGTACAAACGTATCTGTCAGAGTAAACGCTGCTGTGTGTGTGAACCGGAGACCAGCAGACACTATCAGACTCCTGCCAAGACTAATTACACTAATTAATGAAGCCATGCTGATAAACTCAACAATTGCCCACCTGTGTGTCTTACTGTGAGATTCTCACACTAGTTTAAGCGTTCAACTAACACCAGCTCTTAACCATAACATTAAAAGCCACTTCAGAGATATTCTGCCATCATTTATTCACAATCGCACCATTTCACACATCTAGGACTTTATAGCATCTGTACAGACAGCCTTGATGCTTTCAGTGTAGAACTAGCCACAGCTAGGTTCTTCTCAAAACTTAGAAACAGAAACTTAAACAACACTCGCACTCTTTTTGCTTCTGTTGAGAGACACGTCAGATTCCCAGTGAAATCCTCTCTGAAAGCAAATGCAATGAGTTTGCTTCCTTCTTCTCTGAGAGGAACATTAATATCAGGAAGGTGATTAGCATCTCCAAGTTAAGCAGAGGTCAGACAGATTCTAGAAGAAGATACTATGTCTGCTTTTGAAGCAATTGACGACAAAAATTTGGAAGAAATAATGCAGGACCTTAAATTGTTGCGGAGTCCCACAAGGCTCGATTCTAGCACCGCTCTTGTTTAGCCTGTATGTGCTAATATATATGAAAAATGACTAATAGTTATCATGTTTTTTTTTCAAAGTTAATTAACTAAAACTAAAAACATACTTAAAATATAATAAATGTTCACTAAAAAACTTAACCGTCTAATTATTTCAGCTAGTTTCCAAGACAACATTAAATGACTTTAACTTGATCTACTAAAAATAACTAAAACTCAAATAAAAATGAGTAAAGCACACTATAACGTCACCAAACTAAACTTCCATAAAATCTCAATCTAAATATCAACAAAAGCTCCACGAGTGTCTCAGTGCTGATGATACACACACTCAGAAACACAAGAAACACAGATGCAGTGTGTTTAAAGACGTCACTTCAGCATTAAACAGCTTTACAACAATGTCACTCCACTGTCAATGACTGCTTTATTACTGCTCTCAGACACTAGATGATGAGGTCTCGATTATTCAGTCCTTTAAAACACTAACACAAACCAAATGCACATGTCAAGAACATGCCATGTAACAATATTTGGAATACATTTAAATGTTGGTATAAAAATTACATTTACACAGTGAGAAACCTGAGAAAAGAGTGTTTTAATATAAAATTACATTTATTTTTAAATAGATATTGCTGGATACATTGGTGTTTCGAGATCTTGGAATAGATTAAAATTTTAATATCATTTTTTAAAAGATATTTATGAATGCACTGGCATTTTATCGTCAGGTAGTCATATTTGGAATATATTTTAATAATTTATATATATATATATATATATATATATATATATATATATATATATATATATATTTAGATATGTGTTGCATTGGTATTTAAATGCCATGTAACAATATAGATTCACATTATATAGATTTAAATAAATGTAAATTATATTATATATTTCTTTTTTAGATATTTATGGATGCACTGGCATTTTGAATAATATATAACAATATTTGGAATAGGTTTCAATTGTATTTTAATTTAAAAATATATATATATTTCTGGATGCACTGGCAAATTCATTTTAAATATATATGTTATGATTTTATTATAATTTTATAAAGATGTGGGAAACCTGCTTAAATGCCATTTCTAACAATACAGCAGCTATTTTGTGTATTTGTGACGGAAATCAGAGGAAGAGATGAGCAGAGTGGAACTAACGGCGGTATAATAATGTCATCTTCACACATGCGATACACAGATGTGACGGAAATTAATAGAAACGAGCTGTTTGCACTAAAATAGGAAATGAAACACACTGAAGCATGTAGAGTTCAATCTGAACGGAGTGAACAACACTAAGAAAAGTATTCAAAAGTGCAAGTCGGTGTGTGTCTGGAGCGATGTGTTACTCTGTAATCATCACAGAGCCGCTGTGTTGAAGCTAAAGCGCTCTGCATCCTCAGCAAACAGTGAAGAATAACTGTACGTGACCTCTGACCCTTCACACGCTCACCTCACGACCCTCGAGCAGCCGTGCAGACGTCTAGACTCCACACACACACACACACACTTGAGCAGTAAATCATCATATTTTCATGATTTCTGAAGATCATGTGACACTGAAGACTGGAGGAATGATGCTGAAAATACAGCGGAGCATCACAGAAATAAATTACACTTTAACACAGATTCACACAGAGAACTGATGATTGAAATTACAATATTTCACTTTCATAAAAGACTGGATACAATTTATTTAATAAAATTGATGCATATAAAAATCTTTTCATACAATTTTTCATTACATATTTTTTTTATCAGATTATCCAGCTGAGAATAATATCACATTTTAATTATTTCCAATGAAAATATTGTTTCGAATGCCAGATTTCAGACACAAAACACCAGCTATTTCATGTATTTTTGCTCCAGTTCCAGAAGGAGGGTTATTATTTATTTATTTTTTGTCTGGATGCATTTGCATTTGAAAATCAGGTAAAACATTTTTCATTAAACAGCTTCCATTTCCAAGATATGTTTAAACATTGTTCGATCTCTTTAATGTGGCATGACTGATTAAATTAAATTATTATTATTTATTTAGTTGAATAATGGTTATTATTTGATTGGTTATTTGACTGTTAAATAAATATTTTTGGTTTTCAGCTAAATATAAACTTTAACTTCAGTTTTGATGTTTCAGTAATATATATATATATAGGTGCAAAGTGAAGCTCAAACTGTGTTGGGTTTGATGCATGCTCATAAACACACATAAATAAAAAATCTGGCCAAGCATTGAACTGCGTTTGCATTCAGAGATGGTCTAATGTGACCTCGGCGCACAGATGGCGATGTGTGTCTCTGAAGCACAAAGAACAATCGCTGCAGTTCTTGACTCGAGAGGCGTATCTAAACACATCTCAGTCTCTATTCATTCACATCACACTATAATGAGTCCTGAAACAGATCCAATCATGTTCGCTGAAGACACGCTCTCGAGGGAGTTTCATTCAGATGATCTGATTACAGTCTTTAACACACCACAGCTTACAAATCAATTCAATATTGATATTAGAGTAATAATATTCAAATATTATAATTATTGTATTATTATTATCAAGAATACAATCATTAATAAACATTAATAAGAATATTATTATTAGTATAAACTTTATAAATGTATATATTTATCAACTTTATATATATAAATAATTAAGAAACTAATGTTTTTTGAAAGTCTATTATTATAATTATTAGTTATTTTAATATTTATGTTTCACATTATTATTATTATTATTATTATTATTATAAATGTAATAAAAATAAATTATCATTATTATTGTTATTATTATAATACAATTTATGGAATATTATTAATAATATTAAATTCTTTATAAATATAATTAACGAAGAAATACTTTTAAAATATATTGTTACTTTTACTATTATTAAAAATATTAAACATTAAATACTATATTTACAATTAAATCAATTTAAATGTAATTTAATAAATGAAAAATTAAAATTAATACATTATCATAAACATTATAAATTAATATGAATATTGTCATGACCAATATTTTTATTTAACAACAATAAATGTAAAAAATTATTTTATTTAAAATATAAATTATATTATTATACATTATATATATATATATATATATATATATATATATATATATATATATATATATATATATATATATATATATATAAATAAACTTTAAAAGAACCATTATTATTATTATTATTAATCATTATTATAGTTATTATTATAATAAACAGTTATAAATTATATAAAAAAACATGTTTCTAAAATTAATACATAAAAAATGGATTGCTATTTTTAATACTGTTATTACCAGATTTTATACCATTTGCACACAAACCCTGTGAGAATCAGTGCATCACTAAAAAACTGAAAGTGCATTCTTGACAGTTTTGATTTGATTTTTAAGAACCTGACGCTCTGGTCAGTTCATTTAGAGCTCTGTGAAAGTGAGATGTGAGGAGTGTGTTCCTTCGTGTTCGTACCTCGGAGGAAAGGAGATGTCCAGCTCCTGCAGACGCTCCTTAAACACAGACAGCTCTCTGTCGAACTCTAAGAGCTGCACACAAACACAGAAGCACAGAGAGAGTCAGTGCAGGAGTAATACACACTCAGCTCATTAACATAAGACCGCCCACATTTACATATCAACACCGTATCAGCAACTTCTTGTCCTGAGGAACAATGTTACACAGACACACACACACACACACACAGGTCAGCCAATCACAGCACAGGTCATCTCTGTTAGGATGTGAGGCTGAAGCAGATGTGTGTGTGTGTGTGTGTGTGTGTGTTCATCAATCATTTCCCAGCTGTCTTCTCCGTCTGAGACACTGAGACTCCAAAGTCATTAATCAAATGTTGCAGAAAAATTAGCTTTTGTGTGTACACATTAATTATGAGAAGATGATCAACAGGTGAACATGACACCTTCATCACTGCGTGTGTGTGTGTGTGACGGACAGCTACCAGCATTGACTAATTAATAATCACACAGAAACACAGATACACACACTCAAGGGTTTATTTACATGTTTAAATTAATTAGGACTTATATTCAGAGTGTGTTGTGTGTAAGAGTTGTGTCAAAACCTCCTCAAAGATTAAAGATTAAGATAAAGATTTGGGAATATACAGTGAATCTCCTTTTGTGTTAGTCAGAAGTTATTATGATTCACTTCAACAGTTTAAGTCATTGATGTGTGCTTATTTAGATCAGAGAGATGTGTGTGTGTGTGAGAGAGTGTGTGTGTGTGTGTGTGTGTGTGTGTGAGAGTGTGTGTGTTTGTGTGTGTGTGAAAGTGTGTTTGTTTGTGTGTGTGTGAGAGAGTGTGTGTGGGTTTGTGTGTGTGTGTGTGTCTGTGTGTATGGTTTTGTGTGTGTGTATGGGTTTGTGTGTGTGTGTGTGTGTGTGAGAGTGTGTGTGTATGGGTTTGTGTGTGTTTGTGTGTGTGTGTGAAAGTGTGTTTGTGTGTGAGAGAGTGTGTGTGGGTTTGTGTGTGTGTGTGTGTATGGTTTTGTGTGTGTGTGTGTGTATGGTTTTGTGTGTGTGTGTGTGTGTGAGTGTGTGTGTTTGTGTGTGTGTGAAAGTGTGTTTGTTTGTGTGTGTGTGAGAGTGTGTATGGGTTTGTGTGTGTTTGTGTGTGTGTGTGTGTGTATGGGTTTGTGTCTATAGTAATTCATGTAGCAGCTAGAGACCCACGGGCTGAGATTTCACACTACATTTGATGCGGGTCAGTTAAGTCGAGTGATTTGCTCTGGTGGACCGGTGACCTTGAGTGTGTGTGTGTGTGTGTGTGTAGGAGACGAAAACAAACAAACTCCTCCAAACCACCATCTCCGCCCAATAAACACCCGGCGTCCTAAATCACAGCGCCTCACTGCGGAGCGTCCGGTTCGGGCCGATCGGTGTCTCCTGCAGTAATCGTGCACTGATTTATGTTCGGTCACATCAGAGCTCTGACAGCAGCTGATGCCATCGATAAGAGCAGGGTGAGAGGTGCTTTCACTTCAGTTTTACACCACACACTTTACTCTCATTGCAGCAGCCATATTTTCATGCCATTTACGACAAATGCATTATTTTGAGTCAGACGTGAGCGCTGCATTCACATGATTGACTTGCACATCATCAGTGCTCAAAAACTAAATATTACAGCCTCTTCATGAACAACTTAACCCACAACACACCGCAATAAACTGGTTTAAATACATTGCAATTTCGGTGCTTATATGTCTAAAACTTTTAGCTTAAGAATAAAAAACAGAAACGTTCAGACCTGTGATGCACTAATACAATTTTTTAAATGAGATGAGTTAAATATTTTATGTTATGGTCAATAATCAATATAATACTGTCTTTACAACGAAAGGAAAACAGCATTAAAACTTTGAAACTCTAATCTGATCAATTTGACTGAATATTAATGCTCTTCATTTAAAAGACAATCGATATTCAGTAAAACGTATTGATTTGGCTGTTCTTGAAACTATTGAATCAGGTTTCTGAATAATTAAGCATAATGCCACTACACTGACAGATATTTAGTGCAGAAACCATTTTTACTCATGAACTGCTAATACATTTAGCAAAAAAAAACATTTAATTAAAGATAAATTTTGAAGTAGAAACACTGAAATTGCATTTTCTTGTAAAACACTCCAATAATCAGTTTTATTTAAATACAATTGTATATTTGTATTTATATTTGTATATATATGTTATATTTATAAAAATATTTATTTTTTTCTGATTTAATTTTTTTTTTTTTTTTTTACAAATATTAGTATATTTTTACAAATTAGTTTTGGATGGTTGGTCTCCAGGATGCTTTGGTTGGTCACTATGTGGTCGCCAAGGTGTTGGTCTCCAGGATGCTCCGGTTGGTCACCATGTGGTCGCCAAGGTGTTGGTCGCCAGGATGCTCCGGTTGGTCACCATGTGGTCGCCAAGGTGTTGGTCGCCAGGATGCTCCGGTTGGTCACCATGTGGTCGCCAAGGTGTTGGTCGCCAGGATGCTCCGGTTGGTCACCATGTGGTCGCCAAGGTGTTGGTCGCCAGGATGCTCCGGTTGGTCACCATGTGGTCGCCAAGGTGTTGGTCGCCAGGATGCTCCGGTTGGTCACTATGTGGTCGCCAAGGTGTTGGTCGCCAGGATGCTCCGGTTGGTCACTATGTGGTCGCCAAGGTGTTGGTCGCCAGGATGCTCCGGTTGGTCACTATGTGGTCGCCAAGGTGTTGGTCTCCAGGATGCTCCGGTTGGTCACTATGTGGTCGCCAAGGTGTTGGTCGCCAGGATGCTCCGGTTGGTCACCATGTGGTCGCCAAGGTGTTGGTCGCCAGGATGCTCCGGTTGGTCACCATGTGGTCGCCAAGGTGTTGGTCGCCAGGATGCTCCGGTTGGTCACCATGTGGTCGCCAAGGTGTTGGTCGCCAGGATGCTCCGGTTGGTCACCATGTGGTCGCCAAGGTGTTGGTCGCCAGGATGCTCCGGTTGGTCACCATGTGGTCGCCAAGGTGTTGGTCGCCAGGATGCTCCGGTTGGTCACTATGTGGTCGCCAAGGTGTTGGTCGCCAGGATGCTCCGGTTGGTCACTATGTGGTCGCCAAGGTGTTGGTCGCCAGGATGCTCCGGTTGGTCACTATGTGGTCGCCAAGGTGTTGGTCGCCAGGATGCTCCGGTTGGTCACTATGTGGTCGCCAAGGTGTTGGTCGCCAGGATGCTCCGGTTGGTCACTATGTGGTCGCCAAGGTGTTGGTCGCCAGGATGCTCCGGTTGGTCACTATGTGGTCGCCAAGGTGTTGGTCGCCAGGATGCTCCGGTTGGTCACCATGTGGTCGCCAAGGTGTTGGTCGCCAGGATGCTCCGGTTGGTCACCATGTGGTCGCCAAGGTGTTGGTCGCCAGGATGCTCCGGTTGGTCACCATGTGGTCGCCAAGGTGTTGGTCGCCAGGATGCTCCGGTTGGTCACCATGTGGTCGCCAAGGTGTTGGTCGCCAGGATGCTCCGGTTGGTCACCATGTGGTCGCCAAGGTGTTGGTCGCCAGGATGCTCCGGTTGGTCACCATGTGGTCGCCAAGGTGTTGGTCGCCAGGATGCTCCGGTTGGTCACCATGTGGTCGCCAAGGTGTTGGTCGCCAGGATGCTCCGGTTGGTCACCATGTGGTCGCCAAGGTGTTGGTCGCCAGGATGCTCCGGTTGGTCACCATGTGGTCGCCAAGGTGTTGGTCGCCAGGATGCTCCGGTTGGTCACCATGTGGTCGCCAAGGTGTTGGTCGCCAGGATGCTCCGGTTGGTCACCATGTGGTCGCCAAGGTGTTGGTCGCCAGGATGCTCCGGTTGGTCACCATGTGGTCGCCAAGGTGTTGGTCGCCAGGATGCTCCGGTTGGTCACCATGTGGTCGCCAAGGTGTTGGTCGCCAGGATGCTCCGGTTGGTCACTATGTGGTCGCCAAGGTGTTGGTCGCCAGGATGCTCCGGTTGGTCACTATGTGGTCGCCAAGGTGTTGGTCGCCAGGATGCTCCGGTTGGTCACTATGTGGTCGCCAAGGTGTTGGTCGCCAGGATGCTCCGGTTGGTCACAATGTGGTCGCCAAGGTGTTGGTCGCCAGGATGCTCCGGTTGGTCACAATGTGGTCGCCAAGGTGTTGGTCGCCAGGATGCTCCGGTTGGTCACTATGTGGTCGCCAAGGTGTTGGTCGCCAGGATGCTCCGGTTGGTCACTATGTGGTCGCCAAGGTGTTGGTCGCCAGGATGCTCCGGTTGGTCACTATGTGGTCGCCAAGGTGTTGGTCGCCAGGATGCTCCGGTTGGTCACTATGTGGTCGCCAAGGTGTTGGTCGCCAGGATGCTCCGGTTGGTCACTATGTGGTCGCCAAGGTGTTGGTCTCCAGGATGCTCCGGTTGGTCACTATGTGGTCGCCAAGGTGTTGGTCTCCAGGATGCTCCGGTTGGTCACTATGTGGTCGCCAAGGTGTTGGTCGCCAGGATGCTCCGGTTGGTCACTATGTGGTCGCCAAGGTGTTGGTCGCCAGGATGCTCCGGTTGGTCACTATGTGGTCGCCAAGGTGTTGGTCGCCAGGATGCTCCGGTTGGTCACCATGTGGTCGCCAAGGTGTTGGTCGCCAGGATGCTCCGGTTGGTCACCATGTGGTCGCCAAGGTGTTGGTCGCCAGGATGCTCCGGTTGGTCACCATGTGGTCGCCAAGGTGTTGGTCGCCAGGATGCTCCGGTTGGTCACCATGTGGTCGCCAAGGTGTTGGTCGCCAGGATGCTCCGGTTGGTCACCATGTGGTCGCCAAGGTGTTGGTCGCCAGGATGCTCCGGTTGGTCACCATGTGGTCGCCAAGGTGTTGGTCGCCAGGATGCTCCGGTTGGTCACCATGTGGTCGCCAAGGTGTTGGTCGCCAGGATGCTCCGGTTGGTCACCATGTGGTCGCCAAGGTGTTGGTCGCCAGGATGCTCCGGTTGGTCACCATGTGGTCGCCAAGGTGTTGGTCGCCAGGATGCTCCGGTTGGTCACCATGTGGTCGCCAAGGTGTTGGTCGCCAGGATGCTCCGGTTGGTCACCATGTGGTCGCCAAGGTGTTGGTCGCCAGGATGCTCCGGTTGGTCACCATGTGGTCGCCAAGGTGTTGGTCGCCAGGATGCTCCGGTTGGTCACCATGTGGTCGCCAAGGTGTTGGTCGCCAGGATGCTCCGGTTGGTCACCATGTGGTCGCCAAGGTGTTGGTCTCCAGGATGCTCCGGTTGGTCACCATGTGGTCGCCAAGGTGTTGGTCGCCAGGATGCTCCGGTTGGTCACCATGTGGTCGCCAAGGTGTTGGTCGCCAGGATGCTCCGGTTGGTCACCATGTGGTCGCCAAGGTGTTGGTCGCCAGGATGCTCCGGTTGGTCACCATGTGGTCGCCAAGGTGTGGGTCTCCAGGATGCTCCGGTTGGTCACCATGTGGTCGCCAAGGTGTGGGTCGCCAGGATGCTCCGGTTGGTCACCATGCGGTCGCCAAGGTGTGGGTCGCCAGGATGCTCCGGTTGGTCACCATGCGGTCGCCAAGGTGTGGGTCGCCAGGATACTCCGGTTGGTCACCATGCGGTCGCCAAGGTGTGGGTCGCCAGGATGCTCCGGTTGGTCACCATGCGGTCGCCAAGGTGTGGGTCGCCAGGATGCTCCGGTTGGTCACCATGCGGTCGCCAAGGTGTGGGTCGCCAGGATGCTCCGGTTGGTCACCATGCGGTCGCCAAGGTGTGGGTCGCCAGGATGCTCCGGTTGGTCACCATGCGGTCGCCAAGGTGTGGGTCGCCAGGATGCTCCGGTTGGTCACCATGCGGTCGCCAAGGTGTTGGTCGCCAGGATGCTCCGGTTGGTCACTATGCGGTCGCCAAGGTGTTGGTCGCCAGGATGCTCCGGTTGGTCACTATGCGGTCGCCAAGGTGTTGGTCTCCAGGATGCTCCGGTTGGTCACTATGCGGTCGCCAAGGTGTTGGTCTCCAGGATGCTCCGGTTGGTCACTATGCGGTCGCCAAGGTGTTGGTCGCCAGGATGCTCCGGTTGGTCACTATGCGGTCGCCAAGGTGTTGGTCGCCAGGATGCTCCGGTTGGTCGCTATGCGGTCGCCAAGGTGTTGGTCGCCAGGATGCTCTGGTTGGTTGCCATGTGGTCGCCAAGGTGTTGGTCTCCAGGATGCTCCGGTTGGTCACTATGCGGTCGCCAAGGTGTTGGTCGCCAGGATGCTCTGGTTGGTTGCCATGTGGTCGCCAAGGTGTTGGTCGCCAGGATGCTCCGGTTGGTCACTATGCGGTCGCCAAGGTGTTGGTCTCCAGGATGCTCCGGTTGGTCACTATGCGGTCGCCAAGGTGTTGGTCTCCAGGATGCTCCGGTTGGTCACTATGCGGTCGCCAAGGTGTTGGTCGCCAGGATGCTCCGGTTGGTCACTATGCGGTCGCCAAGGTGTTGGTCGCCAGGATGCTCTGGTTGGTTGCCATGTGGTCACACATAGTGGTCGGTTATAGCTGATATCACAGCTGCAGTGAATTGATGAATTATATCTGACACTGAAGAGCTTGGCATCATTGATGCTGCTTTTCCTGTTTCTACTGTAAAGCTGCTGTGAATTAATCTGAATCACACGAAGCACTATACCGATAAACCTGTCTTTACAAGTGAAATCAGACCTCAAACTATGATAATGTACAGAATACACAGATCTGAAGCGTGTTTGAGTTGTAAATAATGAGCAGTGATCTAAACGGTTTCCGATATCACCCCAATCCGAGTGATAAAAGCACTAATACAGGCCGATGTGATCGATGATACGAGTGGATGCTCATGTGTCCGGCGTTTCCTCAAGCCTGCTTTGATTAGCGCCGCTGCTGCGGGAACGACAGCTGATGTATGGAGCGCGTCGGATGAGAGCCTCCTGTTATATATTTATTTATTCGGACTCTTAAAAACTGCAGTTTGAGTGATGTAGCGGCGTGTACGCGGCCCGCATGAAGAGCACAGACGGATAAGTTCATCACTCGTTCCGGATTCCCTCTCCATGTGCTCAGATCCAGCTGATAAAGTTTCAATAAAGAGACACTGAAGCAAAATCAATGCGAGTTAGTGGGGTGGAGGCATCTCACACACACACACACACTCGGGCCCTTGACGCAACGGCTCCGTGGAAAATTTAATCTTCCCAAATCCTCATCAGAGCGCTTCCATCCTCGCCGCCTGACAGCCGCCTGGATAATTAATTATACAATTTCGATGGCTATATCGACTAAACCAACCTATTAATCATGGCAAAAGTCAATAGGCATGGACGTATTCAATCATGTCCTGACCAATGATTACTCCTTTCAAAATACAATAATTATTTTCGAGACCTGCCTCGAATTAAATTTCTGTCAAGCTGGTACAACTCTAGTCGCTGATGAAGGATGCTGGAGTCGAGGAGCGGGAGGAACATCCGTCGTCCTGGAGGCAGTTTGTTTTCCAGAGATCATGAGACGTGTTTAAGTAGAGCATGACCATCAGATTATCTCTCATGTGCCATCAGGACATCCATCACACACACACACACACACACACACACACACACACTCTCTCTCCATCTCTCTCTCTCACACACACACACGCGGACTCTCTCTCACACACACACAGACACATACCCCACACACACACTCCACACACACTCTCTCTCTCACCCACACTCCCCACACAGACATACAGACACACACTCGCACTCATGCATACAAACTCCCACACACGCACTCTCTCTCTCACACACACACAAAGACACATACTCCACACACACTCAACACACACACATTCTCTCTCTCACACACACACACTCTCTCTCACATACACAGACACATACTCCACACACACTCCACCCACAGTCACACTCTCTCTCACACACACACACACACACACACACACACTCACACTCACACTCATGCATACAAACTCACACACACACACACACACACGCACTGACAAACACACACGCAAACACACACACACACACACACACACTAACTAAACTAAAACTGAAATAAATAATAAAAATTAAAACAAAAAAACTTATAAAAATGTTAAAAACATACAACTAGATTACTAAAATTTTAATTAAAATGAAATCCAAAAGAAACTCCTGATGCTAACACACTTTAAGAGGCCGTTCATACAGATATATTCTTTTTAAACAATATACGTGAGCATTTATTATTTTTTTTTTTATGCATCTGGTTACTTTTTATTTATTTACTTTTTTATCTAATACAATAATAATTATTATTAATTTAATTATTTTAATTTATTCTATTTATTTTTACAAATAATTAGAATAACTAATTTAACTGAAACGGCTGCATGGAAATATAATGTACTTTGGTATTTGTCTCTTCTGTATTCAATCACACATCTGTGCGTCTCTTCACCAGCGCTGGTTTGAGGACTCTGACCTCTGACCTCTGCATCTACAATCACATCCAGTGTGCTGCGAATCATCTTAATCCATCAAGTGCATGCAGCTGCTCTCCATCAAAGAGTCTCATTCAAGAAGACAGAAGTCAAACATTATCAAGCATCGAAAATAAAGCCAAAGGAGCTTCCACGAGTCTCTTACCTGCGTTCCATTGTTTTCCCGGAAAACTTCCTGATTAATGTAGCTGAATAACTTCTTCTCCAGCTGGAGGACAACCTGTCATAATTAAAACAGATCTTCATCAGCTTCTTCAGCACAAACTGACATCGGTTAGACACTTTTGTACATACATTTGGGGTCAGTAAGAATATATTTTAATAACCTTTATTCATCAAGGACACATTAAACTGACGAAAAGTGGCAGTAAAGACATCTATAATGTAACAAAAGACATTACACAACGCACAATCCTAACACAACACACATCTGTGTGTAGTGGTTCTTGAAGCACTGGCTCCAGCTGCAGTCCACTCTTTGTGAATCTCCCCCACATTTCTGAATGGGTTCTGTTTCACAATCCTCTCCAGGGTGCAGTTATCTCTATTGCTTGTACACTTTTTTTTCTACAACATCTTTTCCTTCCCTTCTCCTCTCTATTAATGTGCTTGGACACAGAGCTCTGTGAACAGCCAGCCTCTTTTGCAACGACCTTTCGTGTCTTGCCTTCCTTTTGCAAGGTGTCAGTGGTCGTCTTTTGGACAACTGTGAACTCAGCAGTCTTCCCCATGATTGTGTAGCCTACAGAACTAGACTGAGAGACCAGTTAAAGGCTTTGCAGGTGTTTTGAGTTAATTATCTGATTAGAGTGTGACACCAGGTGTCTTCAATATTGAACCTTTTCACAATATTCTCATTTTCTGAGATACTAAATTTGGGATTTTCCATAGTTGTCAGTTATAAACATCAAAATGAAAAGAAATAAACATTTGAAATATATCAGTCTGTGTGTAATGAATGAATATAATACACAAGTTTAAGTTTTTGAATGGAATTCGTGAAATAAATCAACTTTTTGATGATATTCTAATTATATGACCAGCACCTGTATATATATATATGTGTGTGTGTGTGTGTCTAAATATCTAAACAGGTTGAACGGATTTGTTTCATCACCAAATCATGAAAGGCTTCACCTTGTGGTCATTGTCTGACTCTCTGAAGATGAGTTTGTCCACTTCATTGGTGTCAGTGGATCTGACCGTCTGCATGCTGGCCATCGAGCACAGTCTCTGAGGAGGAGAAGAAGAAGAGACGACATCGCTTTATCATCAGCATCACAACATCTGCAGCATCTCTCGTTCTTCCTCTGCATGCACTGAGCTTAGAGACTGTGTGCTCCGGTCAAGTCCCTTTTGTCGACTCTTTTAACAATCGGTTAAACATTCGGCCATCTGTGTTTGAGGACCGCTGAATGAGGTAATCCTGTTCCCGGCCAGAGAAGCCATTGATATTCAAAGCACAGATTAGCTAATCAGGTCAAGCCAATAAAACCCGGCAGGAAAACCCCTTCGGAGGGAAATGTCAGAAAACGGCGCTCGGAGCCGAGAGCAAACAGCTTCAGCTTAATCCGCTCTCTAAAGAGCCGACAAATCGCTCCATCGTTCAGTCATTGGGAGCAGAAGCTGGACACTAATGCGCTTTGCTCTCATTAAACTGATTCTGTAATCAATAGCTCTGGAAAAACTCCTCTAAAGAGTCACGGATCAGACATTTCTGTCGCTTCTGCGTTTTCTCAAGACGTTCTTTCAACTAATGCTTTTTTTCTTAAGTAACAATTTTTTGCTGTTTAGTAACTGATCACATGTGATCTGGATCAATAGAATCAGATTCCAAGAAGCACTTGTAATTAGATTATTTCACATTTCAAAGCACCCGTAATAACAAGTTATTTTTAATGGATTACATATTCGCAGGATATTCTCTCTAATCCTTGTATCTCTACAGTAAGTGCATTAACTTCAGCATCACTTGGTTCTACTTTAACACTCCCTAAAGATCTCACACACTTCTTTTCCCATCAGCCCCTGCGGTGGAGGAACTCAATGTAGGGGGTCCGTGCGCTGAAAAGAGACGAGGGCAGATAAAGAGGTGTGGCAGAGAGAGGATAAAGCCACCTATTTATCTTGGCCATCCCAACATCTGGGAAATCTCTCTAAAACAATGGGCAGCAGGGCCAAGGGCCTCCGATACCGCCGGGCCCCGGCCACAGATAATGGACGGGCCACAAATCATTGTGGGATGCGAGAGAGGAGCTGTGTGTGTGTGTGTTCGCCCCTCTGGTATTTAACCACTCGAATGGACCATTCTCTAGAGCCCTGCAGGACAAATTGGTCGGTCTGGAAGTCTTTGAGAGTCAGTGCAGCGCAAGGAGAAGAGAACAAGACTGAAACACAAGGAACAGACCCATAAAAATTCATCTCTTTGACCCCCATGACCTTAGAGAGAGAGAGAGAGAGAGAGAGAGAGAGAGAGAGAGAGAGAGAGTAAGAGAGAGAGACCAAAAAATGGGGACATGGGTTATGTCCTCATAAGTCACCCTCTCCTTGTAATACCTGTGTAATACCAATGTCATTATACATACACACACACACACACACACACACACACACACACACACACACACACGCACGCACGCAATAACTAAGTGAAAGGCTTCTTAACTGGTCAGAGTGAGCAGATGCTTCATTGTGAGTGTGAGTGTGTGTTGTGTTAGTGATGGGTGTGTGTTCACTGGTTTAAGTGAGTTAAAGGACTCATTGTTTTACACACTCATCCACCTGTACACACACACACACACACACACACACACACTGTTCCCTCAAACCGCTGCTCAATCACCGCAGACCTCACATCACACAGGAAACACATAAACAAACTTTAACAATTAAAATGTGTTGTAAAACTGAAAGCTTTCAAGTCAGTGACTCAGATCAGATTTAATAATAAATATACAAGTCATTTCTGCTTTACTGCTGGTATATTAGTTTGGTCCAGTAGTGTAGTGATGACTATAAATGAAACGATTGAACACGGATGAGATTAACCGGCGTCTCAGAACGAACGCTCCTCAATTAAACAGATCAGAAGAGTTCATTACCAACAATCAGTGAAGTTCAACAAGCAACAGTTAAGGAGAAGCTGAGCTGGACTGCCTCACAGACCACTAACACTGACCAGATAATGAGGCTTCGCTACAGACACGAGCTGATGAGAAACACACCTACAGGAGAAGAAGAGATGTGAAGCACCTACAGCATTATAAACACACTCCTAATGAATTAACCTGCTGCAGTCACTCATTAGAGACCAGAGGAACAACACTGGAGCTCACTCTCTCTCTGTGTGTGTGTGTGTGTGTGTGTGTGTGTGT
>NC_039255.1:2137590-2175090 GCF_003368295.1 Carassius auratus
GTTTTAGTTATAAATAATTTATTTTATTTCAGCTCATGTTTATTTTAAGTAATGTTTTTTTTTTATTAAATAGTTTTAATTAGGTATAGTAACAAGGATGTAAATACTATAAACACTGTAAAGATTATATTAATAATAAAGACTGTCAAGTGTCTTCATCTCTGTGTTGAAGTGTAAATGTTTACATTAAACATGTTTAAACATCTCAGTACTAAACCCAGCGCTCTTCTGTGACTAGTACAGGATAGTTTGACCCAGATGGAGCTGACAAACTACTTCCTCTCCAGCCTCATGAAACAGGAAACAGTTGCAGGTTTCATCCTGCACTCAAAGAAAAGCCTCAATACAGCACAGATAAATCACAGGAGGAATTAAAGACAAGATGTGCCTCTTAATGGCTCTCTGAAACATGACGGGCGAGTGTCTCGTGAGACGAGTCAAACACACAACAGAGAAGAGAAAACACCCGCAGGATCAGAGCTGATGAACGCCACTGTGAGATTAAGATTAATGTTTGAGAAATGAGAAATAATGGTGTGATCTCAACAACTCTGATGCATCTACACGTCATGAAGGAATAAAACATCTGCAAACAAAACCCAGTGTAACATGCAAATATAATACACTACAGTTAAAATACATAACAAAGCCAAAAGCAAACACACAGAACGATGAAAACATTTTTTTAAATAAGTAAACTAAAATAAAATAATAAATAAAAATGACCTTATCTTAAAAAAAAAAACTGAACAAAAATAAAATAAAATATAAATGAATAAAAAGTAATATCAATTATTTAAAATAAATATAGAAAAACTATTTAAGTTGAAAAGAGATAAGTAAAATAAACAAAAAGAAAATAAAAAAATGATTATATAAATGAAATAAAAGTCTTAACCCAACACACATAAAATAAAAAATTAAAGTAAACAAATAAATAAAAAGTCAAACAAAATACAAAAAATTTAAAAAAGTAAAAAATAATCCAACTAAAATAAAATAAACAATGTAACATAAAATATCAAATAAATAAAAAAAATACATATAAAATAAAGTAAAAAGTTATCTAACAAAAATAAACAATGATGTACAAAATGAATGAACTGAGACTAATCTGAGGTGTTCCAGTGTGGGTGTGTGTGTCTCTGGTCCTGTGATGTCTGTGCCAGGCGAAGCCCTCGCTCCCATCGCTCCGCTCCAGCTGTGCCAACATCAGCCCAGAGACGCACACACAGCGCTCAAACGGCCTGTTGTTAATGAGGCTGTGAGAGGAACAGTGGCTGTTCTTCACTCTCTCAGTTTTAATTAGGCTCTGATTAAAGGCATGTCGCTCGCCGCCATGTGTGACGCTCTTTGTTAGTGCTTTTAAACACACACGGCAGGGACAGATGGAGAAAAGAGACGCCTGTCCATGTGACGAGGTCATCAGAGATCATGTGTGTGTATCTGGAGCAAACGCTGAACGAAGAGGAGTATTGTGCTGGAGAGATTAACTCATCGTTACACAACTCTTCCTGATCAACTACAGACGGAGAACAAGAAGAGCTCACAGATCACACACCAAACACAACCAGTTACTATCTATCTATCTATCTATCTATCTATCTATCTATCCATCCATGTTTCCATCCTTCTATCTATCCATCCGTCTATCTATCTATCTATCCACCCACCCACCTATCTTTCCATCCATCCGTATATCCATCCATCCACCTATCTTTTCCTGTCTATCTATCTTTCCATCCATCCAACCCTCCATCCATCTGTCTATCCATCCCTCCCTCCATCCGTCCACCTCTTTTCATCCATCCATCCGTCTATCCATCGATCCCTCCATCCACCTCTTTTCATCCATCCATCCATCTATCCATCCATCTCTTCATCCATTCATCCATCCATCCATCCACCTCTTTTCATCCATCCATCCACCTCTTTTCATCCATCCATCCACCTCTTTTCATCCCTCCATCCATCCACCTCTTTTCCTCCATCCATCCATCCACCTCTTTTCCTCCCTCCCTCCATCCACCTCTTTTCATCCATCCACCCATCCACCTCTTTTCATCCATCCATCCATCTATCCATCCATCTCTTCATCCATTCATCCATCCACCCATCCACCTCTTTTCATCCATCCATCCATCTATCCATCCATCTCTTCATCCATCCATCCATCCACCTCTTTTCATCCATCCACCTTTTCATCCATCCATCCATCCACCTCTTTTCCTCCATCCATCCATCCACCTCTTTTCATCCCTCCATCCATCCACCTCTTTTCATCCATCCATCCATCCTTCCAGTGATTGTGATATATTCTCCTCTGCAGTATATTTCCAGATCAGTTTATACTCTCTCAGTCAGTCATCAGACCAGATCTGATCCCAGTATTAGGTGAGTGAGTGTATAGTGTATACTGAGCTGAGTGGCGCTCCCATCTGACACTGTTGGATGGAGATCAGATGTGTGTAAACACGCAGATGTGTTTGCCTGTGTGTGAAGATACACTTGTGCGTGTGTGTGTTTTCATGGTTGGTTTGACAGCGGCCGTCAGGATCTCTCTATCTGTCCCGTGAAACACAGGACCACTGACTAATGGATGGATGTGTCCCAAAATTAATTAGCCTGACTAATGTAGTGTGTACTTAATGCCACTGCCACTTTTGATTTATGATGGGCCAAATGCACAAACACTGTATGAAATGGAGCTTTGTTGTGTAAGAATGAATTAACACACACACACACAGACACACACACACACACACACACACACACACAGACGACTGCAAGTCTCTATCCACCACAGATTCTGCCATGTGTGCATGTCCAAAAGCGCATATGGACAAACACACTAGCCAGTGCACACACAAACACACACCCAAACACATAGAGATACAAGATGCAAAGAACTGTCTTTATCATCTTTACCTAAGAACCCCCCTAGAACACACTAGTAGCAGGATAAAAATTTAATGTAACATAACGTAACACAAAACAATGTAACATAACAAAACATACCGTAATGTAACATAAAACTGAATGAAATGTAACATAAAACATAACAATGTAACATAACACAACGCAACATAATGTAACAAAACATAAGTTAACATTAAAAACAACAATGTAACAACATAAAACGTAACAAATGTAACAACAGAAAACATAACGTGACGTAATATAACACAAATCAACTTAAAAGCTTAAAACATAACAAAACAAAACAACATAACGTAACAATGTAACAATAATGAAAAAAAAAACGAAACACAACGTAACGTAATATATAACAGAACAGCACACTCACACACATACACAAAGAGCTTTTTCTCTATTTCCATGTAAATACAAACTGACGCTGGCGTGAGGCCATGAAATAGAAAGCTCTTCAAATGTTGAAAAATGAAAGTTTTATGAGCCTCATTAATGAGCAGTTTACATCATGTACAAGCAGGCCTCGCTGCGGCCCCACCTTTAATTTCATGCTGCTCAGCTCTCAGAAGGACAGAGGACAAAAGAATGAGAGATTGATGTTTACATGTGCCGCCCCGCGCTGCAGAAAGGGGGCGTCAGAGCGAGCGCGTCCTCCCATCAACCAGCCAATACACTCTAATTAAACACATCACGAGTTATGTCACGAGCTCCGTAGATCACGTCAGTGATTAACCCCCGCTGTCGGCCCCCATCAATCCTGAGACTGGAACGGCCGCCATATTCCCACAAATTACATTTACATTCTATTAAGTTTAATTAGGAGGGATTTTAAATAAACTGGAGTCCAGGCACACGGCCGAGCCGCGGTCACCACACAAACTGAGCTCCCATCACATCCCAGCATGCACCTCTGTGCCACAGCGGGGTCAAAGGGAATCAGGTGGTCACATGTGACACGGGTTTGATCATATTCTCATACTTTCATTTACTCTGACATTAAAATATGAATCCTGAGACTCTTGAACCTTCGTCTCAACCTTTATATAATATGTCTTTAAATATAAAATAGCTTTGAACAAGTGAAATAATCAGAGTCAGTGCACTCAGAAGTCTGAATATAATATTCAGCATTGCTACTACTTATATTTAGACATTTTCATGATTAAATATGGTGCACCCTTAAATAAACTGGTGTGAGTTAGTGTGCACTGGTGTAAATCAATCTGTAGTAAAACTGCAGAGAGGAAAATCAATACAGCCGCGCAATCTGAGTCGAGCTCGGACCCAACACTAATTGTGCGGCTGACGTTAATTATCATTAAAGTGTTGAACTAGTTCCTAGTCCACACACACACACACACACACACACACACACAATGATTCTCTTGCAGATAATGAAATGTACTGTAGTGTTTCCATCGAGAGCAGCATATAGACTGAAAGTGTAAAATAATGTTCCATAAAATTTATAATTGTATACATTTTTTCTAACATGTTTGTGTTTAATCTTTCACTTGGATGTTGCAAAAAAAAAAAAAAGTGCGGAAAACTACTTAATATCACAAATATAATGATTTTAAGTTCCCGGTTAGACTTTAAATTCAGTTTCATATGTATTTACACAGTGTTATAAATCAAGACGTGCCTTCTGTAATATTCCACACACCCAATAAACGTTGAGGCTTGTTTATGTCGACTCATACAAGCCATGACCCTGATGGATGCACAGGCCGAACAAACTGCTGCTCAAGGGATTGTGGGTAATATTAAGCCAACCCTGTGCACAGACACACACTAATCAAACTATCTGAAATGCTGTATGATTTGTGGCTTTTTATTTTACAGCTCGAGCAGCAATTCAACAAGCCTCCTTCCTGCCACACACAGGACCTGAGTGAGAACAATGAGCTGGTTTACGGCCCTCCTCAGGGCCCCAGCTGTGTTTGCAGAGCAGCATTGTTCTGTGAGGAGGCTTTTCGGACACTCATTGTGTGCTAATGATGCCTTTAGACACTAGTGAGGGCCCTTCAGACACACACGATGCAATAAAAGCTTTAGGTTTTGACCACCTCACTGAACTAATGTCTTAATGCTGGGACTTGCATCAGTAAAGGTGGTGTTCATTTAATATTTCATCCGGTTTATTCATCATTCTGGTACTGTTTAATTTGCTTATGAAATAAATACTTTTAATGAATTGTAGTATTTAAAAACTGACCTCGATGACCTGCTTGGAGTCCAGCCTGAAGTTGAAGTCTCCGAAGATGAAGTAGGGCAGCCGCTCGAAGCGCTGATCCGTGATCCTGCGGAGAGATTGAGACACACTCGGTCACTAGTGAGCATCAGTGCAGGAGCCCCACCTAGTGGACGAGTGCGTGACGGGTGATTGACAGCTGACCCGATGATGTCACTCCTCCACTGGTGAGGGTTCGTGAGTGTTTTATCTTCATGAAGTGTAGAGCTCAAGACTCACGCACATGCAGGTCTCAGCAACCTCTTAATCCAGGGATAATTAACTCCCCAGAGCAAATCATTTACTTGAGCGAGTGATGAAGAATTAGTCTGAGCTGGACGAGCGTGCGTGTGTGTGTGTGTGTGTGGATTAATGGACGGAGGATGCTGGGCCGGCTAATCGTTGGGATAAATCTCAGCTCACTCCTAACACCTAATAACAATGTATTTATGGTCCTGTAAAAGAGAAACCTCTCCGCGCTCATAAAACACACACTTTTACATCTCTGACGCTTCACTGGCTCTCAAACTCGACTCGCCGTGAGCTCAAACCCACTGCTGACCGATCTGAGACACATACACTGATGACATCAACAGATCTGATGCCTTCGGTTCCTGCATCCTACAGCATTGAATTGTATATTATTTTACTAAATTAAATCGGCACAATAGCTATTTATTAACTTTTAACCCCTTTTTGAGCGCAGACTTAATTTTGGACTCCTTAAAGAAAACACTTTAGATTTTTGCAGGTTGTTGCTGAAGTGGAAAAAGTAAAAAAAAAAAAAAAAAAAAAGAAAGTGAAACTTAAAATTAGTTTACGTTTTTGAAAAATTCACAAACATTAAAAAAATGTTTTGAATGAAATACATATTTTATAAAATATGTTGTATGCTAAAAATCAAATTCATAAATCAAAATCCAAGTTGTGTTCCGAATTTGAGGTTGATATAAAAAAAAAAAGTCAGATTTTTTTTGGCTGCTGTTCCAAACTCTTCCACTAGATGGAATTCACTTCCCCTTCGCTTCCACTGCAATAATTTGTGAACATGAACAGCACAAGTGTGGCTATTTTTTTTTAAACCTTTCAAATCATGTCCAACATTACTATGATGAATTATGATTAAATGTAAACATTTTCACTCAAAAATTACCGAAGAGCACCAAACGGTTAAAAAATCAATAGCTCAGACAGAGAGAGAGACACACAGCACTGTGCATAAAGTGAGTGTGACATAAGAGCATCTCTCTCTCTCTCTGTATGTGTGTGTGTGTGTGTGTGGGCGAGCAAGGGCAGCGCGTCTCTCTCTCTCTCTCTCTCTCTCTCTCTCTCTCTGTGTGGGCGAGCGAGGGCATCTTTATCTCAGTACTAGTGTCTAATGCGCTGGCTGTGGGGTTTTGTCCTCAGCTCAGAGTCATGAGCAGCGGGTCAGAAGGTAACGCTCTGTTTACACGCTTGTTTCCTAAAGCTCTCGTGACGCGCCGGGCCCCGACTTCTAGCCCGACCCCTGGGGGCCCAAGTCACGGAGTAAACACAGTGAACTGTGTCAGTAACTAAGTCAGTAGCGAAATGTACATATTTAAAAAAAATATTATTTATTTGTATTTATTATTTTTTATAATACTTTTATGAATGTAAATAAATATGTACATTTACTTTTTTATTTCCATTTAAATATTTTTATTTTATTTTGTAAACATTATAAACAAATAAGATATATTTCATGCCTGTAGTGAAAAGTAGCAAATTGAAATATTAATATAAATGTATATTTGCATTTATAAAATATTTATTTGTATTCTAATATTTATATACTTGTATAAATAAATGTATTTGCATTTATATATAATTTTTAAATGTAACATTTTTAATTTAGTAAAACAAATATATATATATATATATAACATTTATTATTATTATTTTTATATATTTCTTTTTATTATTTAAATTTTATAAATATTGTCTAGTGAAATGTATATTTTAAAAAATATTTGTATTTTTATATACATTTATTAATTATTTTTATTTTATTTACTGTATTACATTTTTTATTTTGTAAATTACTGAAAAAAAAAAAAAGGCATAAATGTGAGACTTCCCAGTGTTTTAGTGCGTCCTAAAGCTCTAGTAATGCAGGTGTAAACTGCGCTGTGTTTGTGTGCTGCTGGAGACACCGCTGAGGCAGCGGAGGAGAATCCAGGGAATGTGTTCACTGACGGCAGGCTCAATGGACCACCGGAGGCCTCGGGAATGACCTCTGACCTTCAGAGGTGACCACCCTCTGACTGCATTCCCTCGGAGCGGTCAGGTGTGTGTGTGGTCACTGAGGGGTTATGGGTTATGCTGTAATCACTTTCACTCAAACACAGTTTTTGTGCTTGTTTTTGTACGCAGTGTAACTTACAATTATGCAGCGTATATAAAAATGTATATATGAAAGTAAAGCACTTAATAAATAAAATATTATTTATTTATCTTATAATTTTACAAATAAAATAAAAAAATAATAAGGTAATATTTATATAAATATAAAAAGACAAGGGTATAACAGGTATTACAAAGAGAAGAGAGACTTTTCAGGACATTACCCCGTGTCCCCACTTTTCTAAACGCTTAATACACCTATGGGATGTCCCCACTTTTCATAAAAACAAACCTGTTTGTGAGTGTGTGTGTGTGTGTGTGTGTGTGTGTGTGTGTGTGTGAGAGAGAGAGAGGTGTATGAGTGTAGGGTGTGAAGGGGCCTGGCTGACTGATTAACCTTTGACCTCTGGGCCTCCCAGGGTGAGAAGGCAGCTAACAAAGTCAATGCTGATCGACACTAATACCTCCATTCAGCAGCGGCGCACTAACACACATCAGCAGCCACAAAAACAGCTCGGATCCCTCCCACACACCCCCCAACACAGGACACACACACACACACACCCCAACACTGACTTCAACACCCCGCACAGCCACACACACATTCAGATACATTATATACACTTTATATAGTGAAATAAACTCAGTAAACGTATTTGCTAAAAATATATATAAAAGTCTGTGTAGATAATAAAGGCAATAAATAAATAAATAATCCTACAACTTTTATTGTATAAAAAATGATGCGTGTGGGCGGATTTAGTGATTTAAACTTTTTTTTTAAATTATATTCTGAATTATATTTTTTGTGAAATAAATAAACAGTAAATTCTTAAAAATTAATAAAAAAAAACGTCTATTAAAAATAGTAATGTCGTAGTAAAGTCTAATAAATTAATAATTTAAACATGATAAAGTGTATAAAATAAAAACAATCCTGAGTACATCACCGAATGCTTTGGGAACTGCGTGTCTGTCAGCCACTGGTGTGTGTGTGTGTGTGTGTGTGTGTGTGTCTCTCGCTCGCCCTCTTTCTCTTTCAGCCTGTTGTTCTGGGAAAAGCCAAAAGGGAAACATTTATCCGGGCGCCTCTTTGAGTCTCCTGACAGTTGACTGATGACCATCCGTAAAGTCACAAAGAATAGTTGTGTGGCGGCCAGAGCGGCCCGGCGCTTCCCCCTGGGAAACTAATTGCCCTGAATTGTTAACGGCGACATTATTTTTCTGCCAATCACGGCTTTTCAATGGGCCAAAAATGAGCGTGAAACAAGCCTTTTGACTGAACAGAAAAGTTAAATGTCTCCAATGTTGATCAAATTAACTTCAGCCGCCTGACAATGGACTATATTGGTGTGAAAATAAAAGCGGGGCACAATGGGGCTCTTTTAGGCCAGATTTCACAGTTGTGATGTAAAACCGCTCCGGACTGAACCTGAGCACATCTTCTGAATGGAAGAACATATCTGTGCACACAAAAGACTGAGGAACTGATCGTGTCACGCTCTTTCAGGATCCTTCCCAGGAGGCTCTGAGAGATACTGAGTTCATCTGATGGGCGAGACGCATTCGGGGCGTCTCCATACATAAACATTAATTACAAATGCATCGTTTCTAGTAAGCGAGCGAAACTTGCCACATGCTTTCAGATCCCCTAAACACACATCATTCATTTTTTACAGATTTTTCACAATCATGTCTTAAGAGATTAAAGAGGTTTCGTGCTCGGGTCATTTTTGACCCGTGGTGCGTATGGAGTCACATTAGGTGTCAAAAATAACTTTTTTAATTTTTTTATGATATATTAAGTTAAATTAGTGTCCATCTTTAAAAGTACTTAGCAAGTTCCCTGTATCTCATACACTTTCAGGATTTAATTTTGTTGGTTACTGATGAACCAATGCAGAATCTTCTTCGTCTGAAAGTGAAAACCTATGCAAGCAAGATTAATTAATACTGATGTTGTTTTGTAAGAAAACAATATGTAATTTTTATAATTTTGGACTGTTTTTGAGCAGGCATGAGTCATGATTTCAAAGGAATTTAATAAAACCCCATTCATTCCAATGGGGTTAAAAAAAATAATTCTCAGGTTATGTGTTTTTATAAATTTTCATATGGCGAAAGATTCAAATTACATTTCTCATCAATATTGAAAAAAATATATGTAAATTTTGCATGATAGTTTTTTTGGGTGTAGTCCAACGTGTAATTTGAAATTTCAACGAAATTCAAAAAATGTTAATTCATAACTGACTTTTTTCACATTCACATTTAGTTGAAAAATATGTTTTATAAAATACCGGTTCTTCAGGTCCAGAGATTCAGAATGCATCACGAGGGTTGTAAACGGGACGAGGTCTGAGTGCAGGGGGAGGCTGAAGTTACAGAACGGTGGACAATGGGCCTAAAGTCGGTTCCCAACCAGCTCTGAATGACCGCACTGTTGGAGGTAGCAGCTCCATTCAAAAGGCTGTTGAGCCACATTGTCCTCCTCCATCACAACAGGAGAATAGACTTCACTGGTGGCTGCCAAAAGGTTAGTGGCGCCGCTGAAAAGAGCCCGACATTATTCACTGCTTTGGGGGAAGGTGTTGTTCCCACTGGCCTCAAACGGGCCGCACCGAAACACGCTTCTGCTCCAGCGAGACACAAAACTATTTATTAGATCAACACATTTGGGCTAAAATATTTATACTGAGACTTCAAGCTCATATATCAATAATCTAACAATACATTAAATTATTTTTAAGTTGTTTGGTGATGTTTTCAAGTAATTTTGATGAATTTTATTTTTAAAATATTTTATTAACTTTTTTATGATTTAATTAAAATGTATGTAAATGAAGTTAAAACAATAGAATTATTTAGCTACATTTTCTTAAGAGATTTTAAGTTAATACTTTTCTTATTTAATAATAACTGAATCATTCTCGAACCCATTTGCTCTAAAATATTTCCTTGATATATTAAGTAGATATATGAATAATTTAATTTGATCACAGTTCTTTATGTTTATTTCAATTTAATATTTATTTGTTTATATATATATACACAGATTTCTATGATTTAATTAATTGTAAATTTAAATTAAATAATTTTAATATTATTTATTAATAATATTCGATTTAAAGATAACATTTAAATAATTTAATAATGATCATCTTTTTAGTTTTTTTTTTCATTTTAAAAGCACCTTACTTCAGATTACACGCAACACTTGGAGACCGTAATTTAATCAGAGGAAAACAAGTTTATGAGACCTCAATGTAAGCACCCAGAAAGGTCTTTCTAAACGTCCTCCCGGCTGTAAATCAGGTAACTGATGGCCTAATAACCTCCGCTCTGGCGTGATTCATGAGCACTTGATATGAGCATTTCTTCAGATTGTCTCACCTGTCCAGCACGAAGCTCAGCGCTTTCTGCCTCGTCCCCGAGTACACGGACGGACTCTTCTCCCACGCCACCAGGTTAGATGCGTCGTGGAACAGGTGGATGTTCACCAGGTCAAAGGCACTGAGAGAGAGAACATCCTCAGTGAACGCATGAACCCATCACAAGCTCACCTTCAATGCAATCAAAGTCTCTCTGAACTGAAGCGTCTGTCAAATGCATGAATGGAAATGTCATAAAGACAGAAATAGCTAGAAGAAACACTCTTAAAAAACAACAAGTGTAATATATGAATATGAATGCATTCATAGCACACGACATGCACCCTGTTAATTATAATGAGCACAATAAAATCACATGATCATTTCCAGTTGCATGGGTTCACCTGCATTCTACTCTTTAAATGAAAACCACGGACTGAAACCAAAAAGAATGAGTTTATTTCAGTGATCCCCGCATGTTTTAATCAGCTGAACACCTTTAATCTAGAATATTAGTCCCCCTGAGATCTCAGATTAATGTTTCATGATTCTCTGATGTTGGATTAATTGTCACATGACATGCAGGCAAGTTTTATTTTAACTGATTTGATTTTCAATTATTTATTTTAATTTAAATGTATTCTTTTATATTTTTTTTAACATTACTATATTTTAATTTTATAAATTTTGAAATAATTTTGAAAATGTTTCAGAGTTTAGAAAGAGATTAATTATGATTTATTTTTAAAATATTTTATTTAAGTCCATAGAAAAAACAGTTGTATTTGATTTGGTTTTACTTAAAATTTGTTAAAATTAGTTAAAAAATATTTTCTTTTTTCCCCCCAATAATTGTCATTAAGTATTTATTATTTATTTTAATTTTATTTTAATTTGTTTTAACAGTTTTTTTTTTCCATTCATTTAGAATTTATATAATATAAATGATATAATATATATGTACAAAAAAAATAAAATAATAATAATGTATATATATAATATATAATATATATAATTTTATTAAAAATATCTTATTTTTAGTGTGTTCTTTTGATGCACTTCTACTATTGTTTTATTGAAAAAAAATAAAACCATGTTTTTCAATATTTGTATTGCTTTTATTGTATTTAAAAAACATTACGTATGTTTATATTTATAATTGATATAATATTTATATAATTACCCATTTTATTTTAATTAATTATAATTTAGCACGCATTTAATTTTGATTATTTTTATTGTAACATTTTTTTTTATTTTTTTCCTGCAGTTCCCTCATGAAACCTCAATGTTTTTTTTATGCATGCCTACAATTATTTACACAAAGACAGATGATCACCATTATTATATCCTCAGGCTTCACAGAAAGTGTTTCCAAACCTGAATGTGCTCACTGACTAATATGAATCTGTCCATCTGGTTCTCTGTTCTAGTTCTAGTGCTAAAGAAGTAGTAATCAGGTTTAAAGTGCGGCGAGACTAAGCCTGTTACTCCTCCGTCACCTTTTCATTCCCTTCATCCCTCGTTCAGACTCTTGTCTTGCTCTTGTTCTCTGTGTGTCTCTCTCTCTCTCTCTGTGTGTCATCTCTCATACTAACGAGATCAACTGTAATCTAATTTACAGCTTTTTTTTTGTTTACGATTCATCATATTTGAATTCATTAAAATATTTTTTTTTGTTTAATTTTAATTATTTTAAAATGTTATTTAGTGTTTTATTTTTATGGTTTAATTCTATCTGAATTTAAATCATTTTAGTAAGTGTTTTATTATGACTGCTTTTATTGCAAATTTAATATTTTTTAAAAGAAAATTATATTTTTGGTGTTATTTTTAATCATTTAATTTTTAAATATTTATTTTATTAAAAATCATTTTACAGTTTAATTTTGATTTCTTTAATTTGACAATTGTATTTTTTGCGTTTTATTGGTTGTTTTAATTTAATTACGGTTAATATTTTTACGAGGAGGAGATGAACTCACCAGTCAGCCAGCGCCCATCGGGTTCGGATGAAGCCTTTTCTGGACCATTTACACTGCAGGAAGAGAAAAACCATCAGATCAGAGACATTTCAACTAAATCACATCCCTTCGTCCCCTGCATTCCCCTGCAGACAAATACAGTCATGTGATCATTCCACTGGAGAGACAGACAAGATTCTGTGATAATGATCACTTCAGTGCTTTACTTTTCCAGTTTGACCAGACCGAAATCTATAAAATTAAAAATAAATAAATAAATATAAAAATATAAATAAATCTAAACAATAAAATAAATTATACCAAATAACAAAATAAAAAATTTACTATATTTATATGTATATACTGTATGTATGTACTGTATATATGTGTGTTTATATATACAGTTAAATTAAAAGAAAATAAATAATATTAGTTTTATATGTATAAATATAAAAATATAAATAAACAATAATTTATTTTAACAAATAATAAAACAATTAATAAAAATTATAAGAAATATATAGATATAAAATATGCTAATAAATTTTATCAAAAAAACTAAATATTTAAAAAAAAAAACTGAAAAAAATACAACATACAATTAAGCAATAAAATAAAATCATAAAATGTAATTTAACAATAAGAAATACATTATATATATATATAACCCTCAAGGTTCAATTTTGGGACCAATTTTATTTTCCATTTACATAAATGAACTCGGTGTAGGATTAGAGACTGTAAAAGTTCACTTTTATGCAGATGATACGATCATTTATACAATGGCTTCATAAAAGTGGCAATGGATTCCTTTGAATGCTTAGAATGCTTTTCATTTATTTCAGACTTCACTTGATAATCTAAAATTGGTGATGAATAAAAAAAAAAATCTTCACACGCTCCAGATTATCACTAAATTATTTTATGATTAAAACTTTTGACGGTACTCTGATTGAGAGAGTCGCATCCTATAAATATCTTGAATTTGGCTGGATGATAAATGTACTTTTAGTTCTCATGTTGATATACTTTTAAAGAAATTAAGACCAAGATTGGGTTTTTATTTTCCTTTGAAAAAATGTTTTTCCTTTGTTGCTCGAAAACGATTCATGCAAAGTACCTTTTTGCCAGTATTGGACTATGATGATATAATATAAATGCATGCACCCCTAAATACTTCATACTGATAGTACTAAATACTGATTCAAGTGTGCGTACACATCACTGTAATTTATATGAGTTGACAAACTGGACTTCACTGTGCTTGAGGAGGAAACATCATGTTGAGACGAGCTCTGGAGAATCTGAACCATCGGATCACACGACTCTCAGCGTTATTAAATAAGAGACATGTCCTGATTAGCATTTCACAGAGAGAGAAATAAATAAGCTCTCTGAGATCTCTAATGGGGAGATAACTGCAGCGATGAATAAACTAATTACCGGCCCGGTCACTTCATTACAGACGGACTCATCTTATTTCAGAACTCTGATGCAAATGAAAAGCCTGAGAGCGATTCGAGCTCCTCACTTCTTTCAGTCGGCATTAGGACAAGATTAACTGGATTAAATTCAATTACATTTGCATACTTGAATTAATCTGAAGTCAACGGATGATGTCAAGAACAGAAAATCATCTCCGTATCTTACAGCACATAAACTATTCCTTTAAATATGGACTGAAAAAAGGGGAGAAAGTCACTGCAATAAAATAAGATTCAATGAGACAATAAAAAAATAAGAAGACATATTGCAATAAAAAAAATATACTAATAGACAAAAAAAAAAACTATTACTTTGGTAACTGCAATTAGATTAAAAAAAATACTAATAAAAATAAATACAATAAAATAAAAATAAAATAAAATAAAATAACACAAATAAAACTATTACTTGGGTCACTACAATAAGATTAAATTGAATAAAAAAATAAAAATAAAATAAAATGACCTATTCCTTAAAATAGGCAGACAAAACTAAAGTAAAATAAAGTGAAATAAAACAATAAAAAAGGAACTTCTACTTGAGTCACTGCAATAAAATAAGATTAAATTAGACTAATAAAATTAATATAATAAATTATACTATAAAATAATAACAATAATATACATTTTAATAAACTAAACAAAATAAAAATAAATATATTAAAATTTTGATTTAATAAATATTATAATACATTTTAAGCATGGACAGAAAACACGTAATATCTGCAGTCACTGGACGGGTCACTGCAATAAAATGAAACTGGACAAAATAAGAGATAAAAGAGCAGGAAGTGAACTTTTCCTGTAAATGTGAAGCTGCAGCGATGCGATCGGGTCACAATCACATCTACACTACACCCTTCATCACGGGTCACACCCCACACAGATCGAGTGAAGCTGCTCGCACACACACACAGACACACACACACACTCACAGAGAGAGACACACAGACACACACACACAATGTGAAGTGGACTGAGGCCTGTTCATAACTCAAATGGTCAAAATGAGATCTGAGCTCACTTTAAATCCAGCGACTGTAAATCAACTTAACGAGTGTAAATATTGAGTTTAGCGAGTACTTCCTGTCACTGTTCTGAAATCAAATATACTGCAAAACACACAAAAACCTTCATGAGGACTGAAGGCCTGCAGATGTGCATCACACACATAAAGCACCTGATTAAAGGACAGCATCATGTCAGAATCCATCAGCCCGACCTTTCACAAGCAGCATCTGTTGTTCTGTGCGCTTCGCTCTTATTCAGCGTTTCAATTAATATTGTGCCGCTGACTGGAGCAGCACTTAAAGCCATAACTCACGGACGGGACGGTGTGCCCTCGAGAGGAGACGGGTCACACGCTCATCACACAAACCAGTGAAGATCAGGCTTCTGTGGAGTCAAGGGTACAAACACACACCACACACCATCCATCAGAGCTGGCTCCTCTCTGATTGGCTGCTGGGGAAACCGCCGGCTGTCAATCAAACAGGGAGCGCAGGTGATGTCATAGACATGTCAAGAATATCTCTGCTCTTAAAACAGCAAAAAAAAAAAAACTATTTTTTTGTTGTCTTGTTTTAAATTAAATTAAAATTTAATCCATTGTAAATGTCAAAAACACCCTGGAAGATTTTATATATATATTATTTTATTTTTATTATTTTTTTTGCAGTGCATGCAACATTTAATGCACAGAAAAAAAAAAAAAAAAAATATATATATAAAAATTAAAAATGTAATCATTATATTATTGCAGTGACTTCTCTATTTTTCCCATCTTGATTTAATGACATTTAGACATTTGCACTGGAAAATGAAAAAAAAACTTTTTATTTATTTATTTATTTGCAAAATGTTATGCATTAAATTTTTTTCATATACATATAAAATAATTTGTAATTTGTTTACCTTTTTATTTTATAATTGTGTATTTCATTGTATTTTATTGCAGTGACAAATCCACTGGCTGCAGATAATAATTTGTATTATTATTAATTTTTTTTTTAATCTTTGTTTTGCATCTCAAGACTCTCAGTGCAAGACCTTTCTTTGTTTGAGGAGTTCTTCAGAAACCCTTGCTGCTGGATGCACAGATCAAACGCTTGCGAGCGCGTCTCATGTGATAGTATATTCTGTGATTTCCCCAAACATCAGAGCGAGCGCTCCACAGAGCAGTGCCAAGCGTCCGAACCGAGCAGCCGCTGTTAATAGGATTCCTGTAGCGAGGCAGATGGATGGCGAATCCGGCCGGTTTCATCTACTAAAAGACGGCATAAATCACGGGATGAAGCCGAGGTTATCGCCAGCCTCACCAGAAACCTGCATTAAAGCATTAGTGAAATTAATTCATCTTTCATAAGAGGCTGGATCTACGATAACAAGCCGTTCCTCACTCCTGAGAAAGCCCTTGATAGACGACACAAATCTGCTGCTTTAAACGGCCCCACATTACGATTCGGGAGCGCGTAAATCAATGCATCAGAACTCTTCTGCCTGGGTCTCCTCTCTTCTGTCGCGTCATTGTTTCCTCATCAGGAGGAAGCGTGCCGTGAAAGGCCAGCTCTCTCAAGCTTGTGCTGATATTTACAGGAGGATCCAGATGAGCTCTACAGGACACAGATAAATCACTCTAACATGCTCCACACACAGCTAGAACATGCACACTTACACACTTCATTCAGCTCACAATCAATCAGCAGAGTGAAAACATGCAGGAAACCACACAACTAATGCTGTGCTTCATTGCTTTAACTCATCCATAATCAAACATTAGTAGTGATGCACCAAAACATCCCAAATTAAAGTGTGTTCAAGAATCAGAACTCAGAAGGGCTGTAGAAAACACTTTGCCTAAATGTGATTGAAAAACAGAAAATGTGTGCAGAAGTTCTGTGCATAGATAGTACAGCTTAATATTTAATTTAGTGTTTCTGCTATAATTATGACAAAGCTGCTTGTTTTCTGAGAGAAACTGTGAGTGTCAGTCACTATATTAATTAATCTCATGTCAGTTTATGATTGCAGAAGAACTGAGTGCTAAATAAAACTAGCTATTATTGAGGAAATAATACACTGAAATTGATCTCAATTACAGGTTTCGGGTAATATTGTCATTTATTTTTAAAAAGTTATTTTAAAAATATTTTATTGTTTTTATTTTATTATTTTAAATTAAATAATGTATTTGAAAATTATTTTTACTCATTTTTAAATAAATTATTATTTTAAAAAATATATATTATTCATTAAAATACGTTTTTTTTGTTTTTTTTTGCTATTTTTAAATAAGTTTTTATTTTATAAAGTAAATTTTATTTTATTCTACTCCATTAATGTATTTTTCAAACAAATTCTTTATTTGTAAATTCAGCCGAGTTCAGCAGGGCTGCCATATTCAGGGCTGTAATGATTTAAGACTGAACCACTGATAAACTCTGGACATCAGGGAGACGTTTTCCTCTCAATGCAGAGCTTGATGTGAGAGATGTGACTGAAGCAGACGCACCTCGGGGAAATAGTCCTGAGGAAACTTCTCTTTCTCCAGCGAGGCTGCGTTTGGAAGAGCGTCCGAACACACCTCCTTCCCGACCACCTTCCTGAACTTCTTGGCTGTGTGAAGGAAAACCAGGAGGAAGAAAACAGCACTGATGAACATGCAGAGCTTCAGAGATGATTATCAGAGTCAGAGCACTCAGGGCAACTGCGCCACCTACTGCTCACACACACACACACAGACACTCACACACACACACACACACACACACACACACAGACACGCACACACACACACACACACACACACACTCACACACACACACACACACTCACACACATACACTCACACACACTCACACTTTATGTTCTGATACAAACAGGAATATTGCAGTATTTTACATGAATACATGGGCAAACTTTTATTTTAAATTTTTGTTAAACTATATAAAATCTCGATAGTATAACATACTTCCCTTGAATCTACTTTTGAGATTTGGTGTAATTATTATTATTCTGAAGGATGATTCCCATTACAAAACTGTAGTCTTTAAGTATAATAATTATAAATATTTTTACATGTATATCAGCATAATTTAAAAGAACATAAAACCAAAAGGAAAAAGAAAAAGAAATGGTTTAAATGCATTAAAATTATTTAAAATAATAATAATATATAAGTAACAAATATTTATATCATTTCTTTTTAACTCTCATGACTATAATGCATCCAGATTCTTTACTTGAATTTATTTTACAGTTTTTGTGCGATTACTACAAAAGTAGTTTTTACTGTAATCGGCATAAATTAATTGCACATAAATAAATCAGCATAAATTAATAAGTTAGTAACATGAAGTTTAAATACTTTATTTTTTAAAGCAAAAATTAAAAAGAATTAATGGAAATCACTTGTGGCTTTGGATAAAAGCGTCTGCTAAATGAATAAATGTAAATATAAATGTAAATGTAAAATGTTTTTTTCCTTGAATATCTTGGAGAAATCTGATCTGGCGTGAGATTTGCTCAGGATTGATGGAGAGCGTGATTACGGCCATCATGACAGAGATATGGTGGTCTTTAAGAGCTCTGGGTTTGAGCGGGGCTGAAGGGGAGTGGCTTTAATTAGTGTGACCGTCGGGACACACGACCTCTGACCCCTACCGCTGATGAGGTCACAGCTAACTGTCCAATAGCTTGAGTGCACTATTACCACAGGCTGAAATCTCATGAATTAAATCCTAATATTAATAAGCATTACTGTTTCCTATCGGTTTCTCCATCTTAGCATGTTTTATGGCTTCTGAAACAACCTTGACCGCGCTGGATCTGATGGGATTGATGGCACGCCGTATTAAAGGGACACACGTACCTTTGAAATCAAACTGCTGGATGTTTTTCAAGGATTCGTGGATGAAGTAGCAACATCCCAGAGCCTGAAAGACAAAGAGAAAGAACTTACTCAACATAGAAACGTGTGTTGTTTTCATGTTTCTGTCTTCTTCTTAGCTGTAGATGTGCATCTGGGATTTCTTCACCTGTTTTGTGAAAATGGTGGTCTACCGATATATCGGCTGATATTTGGCTTTTTTATCATCTGTCTGGCTGATATATGATTTGATTTAATTTCAGCAACTGTTATGCATGTGTTTCACTCTTTTTAAATTAAATACTGTCATACATATATATTTATATGTTGGCTTTATATCAGCCGCTGAGATATCGGTTATCAAAAAAAAAATCTATATCGGTTTACCAATACTTAGTAAAAGTACCAAATAAACCTAAATGCATCATATTGAATCTGTTCTGATTGAATTTCAGCAACTGTTATGCAAACGTCTTTAAATTTTTTATTCTATATTGTGATATTGTAAATATCGGCCATTAGATATCGGTCATTTTTTTTTTTTTTTTTTTTTTTTAAGAAATCCATATCGGTTAACCACTACTTTGTAAAGTATCAAAAATGCATCTACAGACATCTAATTAAATAAATAATTAACCATTTTTGAATTAAATATTGTGATAAAATATATAATCGACTTTATATCTACAATTAGATTTTAAAAAATCTGTTCTGGTTAACCACTACTTAGTAAAGTTGCAAAAATGCATCTAAATAAAAGTATTTTGAAATAGATTTCATTTCAGCAAATGTCATGCATGTGTTTTACTTCTTTAAATATTTTGATATCATATATATCGGCTTTATATCGGTTATCAGCAACCAAGATATCGATAACAAGAAACCCATTTCAGCTAAACACCACTTTCTAAAGTAGCAAATAAATCTAAAACCAGCTGAAATTAGCACTTTTATTACTGTCAGGTCAATAATGCATCATTGTAGTGATATTTCCCAGCAGATACGGTTCGTAGAATTAAGTGATGTCAGTCGTGTTTCATAAGTTCATGTGTTTATGTAAAACCCACCACCACAAAGAGCACAAACTTGCTCTTATGAATATGAAGGAAAGGCCTCTTTTCTTATGTAAGGAGTTCACGGCGCTCAAATATAACATGTAAATTATAGCCAGAGCCGATTCTGTCAAAGCGCTCGATCTGAGCCGCTCAAAGCAGCACAGTCAGAGTTTAGCATGACCAAAGATTTACTTCAATAGGATTATATTCTTAATTTTTACCGAACAATCAGACAGTTTCTGTGTCTGTCGACGGCCCAAACAAACGGAGCCCGCAGGCGTAAGGCGCTGGGGATTTGATGCGGTTCACAGTTCACTAACTGCTTTCCTGAGCGGCTTTTGCACCTCTAGTCCTCAAGTTGAACTAAAAAGAGCAAAACCTGCTTCCTGTCCGCTCGGGGCTCAATGCAGTGGCCCAAAACTGTGGGCTAAAGCTCTCAATAGTGTCTAAAGACACAGAGAGACGCTCGGGAGTCATGGGAGACGGACGTCCCAGCATCAGCGAATACAAACGCTCAGAGAATACAGTATGGAAGCAAGAAAACAGCACAATAGAACCGGTTAGAGACGGACTGAATGGCCATCTGACGCTCTCAGGTCTCTCTGCTTCACTGATCTTCACAAATATGGAAGGTCCAGGTCCAAAATCAACACTCGCCAAGATCCGACCGACAGGAAAAACTGGCTTGGCGAGTAAACGAAACAGAGTTATGTGCCAGCTGGCTGGTGACTTTATCAGGAGCTGCAAGAGAAATTCAGCGTTTCTGAAAGAAGTCTCTTACGCTCATCAAAGCTGCACTTATTTGGTCAAATATACAGTAAAAATTTTTAAAATATTTATTCAATTTAAAACAGCTGTTTTCTATATGAATATATAGTAAAGTGTAATTTATTTCTGTGATGCTCCGCTGTATTTTCAGCATCATTCCTCCAGTCTTCAGTGTCACATGATCTTCAGAAATCAGAATAATATGATGATTTACTGCTCAAGAAACATTTCTGATTATCATCAATGTTCAAAACATTCATATTTTTGTGGAAACCGATACATTTAATTTTTCAGGATTCACAGATGAATAGAAAGTTCAAAAGAACAGGATTTATTAGAAATATAACCTTTTGTTACATTATAAACATCTTTTGATCAGTTTAATGCATCATTGATGAATAAAAGCATTCATTTTTATATTTAATCTTTCATATCCCAAACTTTTGAATGGTAGTGTTTCACAGTTTCCACAAACACTCACAACAACTACAACTGTCCCTGAATAAAGTTCTTCTGTGCGTCAGTGAATGAGCGTGATGAAGATGATGAAGATGATGATGGTGGACTGGCACTGAAGGACTGTGGGCACAGAAACCCTCTGAATTATTTATGAGCGCCGCGTGGCTCATCTTGAGATTAAACATTTGCTGATTTGTCAAAAGCACGAACAGCGCGACGAACCCCAGCGTTCACATTTAATTGATGAGAACATTCCCAGTGCGACCCGTGGAGGAGAAGAAGAGGGACGCGGCGCGATGAAGGTCAGCTTCCAGGAAACCCTTCTGTTTATTTCTGTTTGCTTTATGTTCGGTTTCACCTCAAACGGAGACGGAGACGCTCATTCCACACAACAACTGCACTAATAAGATCAATTAGTTCATGTTAGTTAATGCACTGACTAATTAACTAGCAATGAGCTATTCTGCAGTATTTATTCATCTTAGCTAACGTTATCGTTAATGTTATGATCAGTGTTTGCTGTACATCCTCAGAATAAACCATAATTCCACACACAAGCTCTTATTAATATTTAAGGTCAGAGTTCAAGCCGATCTCCTCCTGAGCTCTTCATGAAGAAACTATTATATTAGCGGCCCACAATTAATCCATTTGTTCCACGCAGTGACAGACTCCGAATATTAATTTGATCCGGCCGGCGCTGACAGCAAACTCTTATCTTATAACGGCGCTTTACAATGGCCAGTGTCAAGCGTATGTTTGTCACGTCCAGCGTTATCGATTACCTGCCAGATTCACTCCAAATAATTAAAAGTGTATTTTACATATTTATAAAACGGACTGTCACGAGCGCTACTTAATTTTCCATTAGTAAAATGCACTCTGTTGCGGGCCGGACGAGGAAATGAGTAATCGCCGTAATTGCAGATAGAAAGACAATAACCCAGCCATAATGGTAGATCCAGTAAACAAGAACAGGGTTATTACAACTAAAACTAAAATTAAAACAGTAAAAAAAAAAAAAATATATATATATATATATATATATATATATATATATATATATATATATATATATATATATATATATATATATATATATATATATATATATATATATATATAGTCTTTTTCTTTGTTTCTCATTTTTATTTAGTTTAACTTTAAAATGGATTTTTTAAAAAACATTTTACAATTTTAATTTAATTTAACAGATAAAAAAATATGTTTTTTTTTTACAAAAAAATACACAAATAATTACAATTTTTTTTATTTAAATTATAATGAAAACTGAAAATTTTAAAAATACATTTCTAAATGTAAAAAAAAAAACATTTATTTCAGCTAGTTGCCAGCGTTTCATTTGTGCATAGTTTTGAATTTACATACTAAAATAACTACACGTAATACATTTAATATATATTAAAACTACATATAAATATAAAAATAAATTACAAATTTATTATCTTTACATTTGTAATAAAAATTTCAAAAACACATAAAAATAATAAGTGAAAACTTATAATAGTGAAAACAGAAGATATAAAAAGAAAATCCATTTCAAATTAACAAAAATTACAATAGAACTAATAGTAATTAAAACTATAAAACATCCAAGTTATATCCCGCATAAATCTTTACTAGTCTTTACCCAGTAAAAAAAAAGGAAAAAACACTAATATATATATATATATATATACACATACACACACACACACACACAAATTTACATTTTAAAAATAAAAATGTATATATATATACTTTTTTAAATTTGTAATAAAAATTACAATAAAAATCACTAAAACTAAATAACTAAAAATAAATTGAAAACAAAAATATTAAGTCGAAATAATCAAAAACCAAGATAGAAGTAACAGTTATTAAAAAGGTAAGATCCCGAGTGAATATTTCCTGCAGGTTTGAGTCAGTGATCGTAGTTTTCCTGTAAGATCTGCAGTGAGACGACTAGAAGCACACAGAAAACCATGAATCATCTTCAGCGTCTGCACTGAAATAACATCAGCGCTGGAGTGAAGCGCAGCTGAAGGCCTTCAGACGAGACACAGGCTGAGCTCCACGCTCGGAGACACTGACCTTTCATGGATTTTCTGCGGTGGCTTTGAAAAATGAGCCATAAAGCAAACATAAAAGTGTTCATTTTTCCACACGGTCAGACCTTGATTCCTCTGAGAGTGTGACCGGTGTGTGTGAGGATGAGCACTCAGGAGCTCATCATGTGTGAAGGTGGACCTCGAGTGTGTGTGTGTGTGTGTGTGTGTGTGTGTGTGTTTTATAGTTTCACAATCTAACAGATATTCTTCCGAAAAATCTCAAACTTTACCAAACACTGTTTATTCTCAATCCTTACAAGATATCAAGTAAATATATATATATAATAATATTTTCTATTTATAACTAAAGAATGCCTTTTAAAAATTAAAATTTCTGAATTTCAATTAAATTTGTTTGAGGCTGAAAACACAACGTAAACCTCTGAACTTTTAGTTATTTTGCTGCTTAATATTTTTGGAACCTGTGCTACCTTTTTCGGGATTCTTTGATGAATAAAAAGTTAAAAAGAACAGCATGTATTCACAATATAAATATTTTCTAACAATATAAGTCTTTACTGTCACTTTTTATCAATTTAACACACCCCTGCTGAATAAAAGTATTAATTAAACATTTCTATTCAAAAATTGACCCCAAACTTTCTAACGGTAGTGCATATTGTTACAAAAGATTTCTATTTTAAGTAAATGTTGTTATTTATCAATGTTTTATTCAAAGAAACTTGTTCAAAGTATCACGGGCTCCAAAAAAAAAATGAAGCAGCAAAAACGATATCTTTCACACACACACACACACACACACGGTAAAAGCCACAAAAGTACCTTCAGCACTGTGTATCTACCAGCGTCTCTTATCTGACCTGCTGATATTAAACACATTCACCAACACTCATTTAAACAACACACACTGTTCAAAAGTACATGAAGAGTTCAAAACCTTCACAAGGTCAACTGAGAACTTAAGAGAAATGAGTAAATCAATAAATCAATAAGTAGTCAACTAAAGAATTAAATGTAGTATGTACAGTAACTAAATGCATAACTAAATACATAAATGGCCAACACTAATCTATAACCTTTTTTTACATTTATTTATTCCAAAAGTAAATGAAAATCTCACAAGTAAATAAATAATTATGCAACTACGTCAATAATTTAGAAATCAAATAAATACATAAATGTTTTCAATAAATTTATACTTTTTTCCCTAAATATGGAATAACAAGTATTTTCTCTGCGTTCGAAGCCATATAAAGCTAGCTACATAAACATACAACGGAGTAAATAAGAATAAAATGTAATTACCAAATGATTGTGTGCATAAAAAAGTTAATACAAATTAAATAAATAAATGCATACATTTTTTTAACTCTTTCTCCACCAGGTTAGGCAGTTTTCATTTATATGCTGTTTATCGATGATGATCGTATAATTTTTCATATGCATCTGCTTATTTATGAGATCTTCCTCGCCTGTGATTTTGATCGGGAGATTCTGGACTCATTCAGGAGATGCGTAATAGCGCCCCCCAGTGTATAACAGTGAGAATGTGAAAACCCGGAAAAATCTGTGTTTGGCAGGGAAAGAGTTAAATAAATGTGTGTGTGTGTGTGTGTGTGTGTGTGTATATATATATTAAAAAAATGTAGATGATTTTGTCCTAAAATGTGGAATAAAAGTTATTTTCTCAGCATTAAAAGACATAAAGCAAAATAAATTAATGAATAAATAAGCAATTGAGTAAATAATTAAGAAATAAAAAAAATAACCAAGTCAATAATTAAGTACATAAAATGTTAAAAACTACTTTAAAACACTGTTCACTCTCGATAATCTCACTTTTGCACTAAAATGCCTAAAAACAACTTCTGTCCTACAGTTCAAAGACTTCACATCCCAGCTCATTAGCGCACATTAAAGCTCATTAATATGAAGACGCCGGGTTCGCGTCGCTTTGTTTTGAGCGTCTCTGGCTGCTTCTCTCATTATTTTAAAATCTTCCTAAATGTGGCCGGTGTTTTTCAGTGATTGATCTCCAAACCGCTGATTGCATTTCCCATTTTTGCAGAAAACGTTACGGATAGATCTAAACAAAGTGTAATTGGCCGATCCCGACCTGCCAACAATCCGCTCCGTTCCCAAGGTTGGCCGCCTCGCTGGGGAAATATCAAGCATTAATTTCATTTAGCCTCCCTCCCGACATCCAGCAGTGGAAGTTAATTAAATTGCTTGTCCATTGTGTTCATCCACTTACGAAGTTAATGATATTGTGCGGCGGATTAAAGAGCATTTTATAAAGCGCGCTGGATGGGAGCTGGCAGCCTCTACAAGGGCCGCTTGAACCCTGTCCGTCCCCGGGGCCCGACGCACAGGTAATTAGCGGTGAAATGGGTGCTTTCGTTTGCCAAACTCCTGCCACGATCATCATTGAGCGCTGGAGCCTCTAACCTGCTCGCTCACCGCGTATAACACAATAAAACCATCACGCCAGCGACAGTCAACAACACACACACACACACACACATGATCCAGTAAGAGCTCATCAAAGTGTGATCTGAACTAGTGTTGCTGAATTTTAAAGTGCAAAAAGAAAAATCTCCATTTCATATATCCTTAGAAACTTAAAGGTCAAAATAAAAGTTTGGCTTAACTTGAAGAAATTACAGAGGTGTATTACAATTTATACAGTAGAATGTACTAATAAAAATAATAATAACAAAACTTCATTATTTTAAGGAATATTCACACAATTTCCTTCCATGCTTTAATTTTAATAGTTAACCTGTTGTGCAACACTTTGTTTGCTAAATAAAAACAAGGATTTGTGTATTTTTTATTTGATTGAAAGATTAATTAGATGGTTAAAGTTTCATGACGTCATTTGAACAATGGAAATGGAACAATCCAAATTAAATTTAATAATAATAATAATAATAATAATTTGTTTTATGAATTCAGTTGATTAGATATTCATATGAACTTTTATTAAACCATTTCAATGGAATCCAGAAAATTGTAAACAGAAAACAGTACTCGGCAAAAAAACTAAAACAATTTAAAAAAATTAGCATAGGCCTCTAAATGATTGCAATTAATCATATATGCTTTTTGATAACCAAAATACATTTTAATTAACCATTTAAACAGAGTCAAGAAAAAACATTGAATTTGGAAAAAAGAAAACATTTCATATTTCATTTTTGTTAAACTTGTAATAAATTTATGTTAAAGTGTAAGTTTCACGATTTCACGGGTTTTTTTACTATAAAGACAGTGAATAAAAATAATAAAGGAAAAAAAAAATCACAATCTAGAAAAGAATTAAAAAAAAAAAGCATTTGGTGGAAAAATTCATAAGGCCCTAAAAATGTCATTTTTGTTAAACTTTTAAAATGTAATATTTAATTAGATATTTCAAATGCATTTAATTACAAATTTGGGGTGTGGTGATGGGGGGGGGTGGTAGGAAGAATTGGAGGGGGAAAAAAACGAGTTTGGGAAAAAAATATATAATTTTGGGGGGGGGGGGGGGGGGGGGGGGTTGTGGTGAAGAAAACAATAGTATTTGGAAAAACAAATCTGACGCATTTGAGCGGGCCCTAGACATGTGAGGTTTAAAGAGACCAGCGTTCCCATCATGAGCTCGTCCGGTCTGAATAATGTAGATCATTAATTCAAGCTCACATGATCAGGTTAAGAGAAGCTTCAGAGGTCTCTCTGCAACTTTATTGAACTCATTTCTCGTCTGACGTCTCAAAGACTCGAGACATTAAACGTCTCATTTATATTCTGTTTTGTTAATATACCACGATCCATCAGAGCGCATAAAAATCATTGCTTTTCTTAAACACAGTGCCTTCAGCTTCTGCTCAGATGAGGTAAACAGATTCGATTAGTAAAGTGCACGCCGATGTATTTGCTGGAAAATGCAATGTTTTAAAGCATCCCAGAAGTGCTTTATCTGTACATATGCAACTTTCTCTATTTTCATGAAGATGCATGACTGAAAAGAAGAAGCACAAATTTCCAGTGTTTGTCTCTGCAAACCCTACGGTTTCCTGAAGTGAGCATGTAGTGCTCGGCTAATCTTCTGAAGAGACACGTACATGATCAACATTGTCCACGTTATTAGATTTGCACACAAAAAACATCAAACCCCAACAACTCAGGCCGCCATTACTAATTAAGCCACAACTCGATGCATCATTTAATTGTTTCAGATGCCTCATTAATGTAAATCATATTCCACTATAGATGTCCAATAATTGAAAAGAATATTTCTCTGTTTTAGAAAGGTATCCTCATTAGACGGAGACTCTTTCAGAGCGGATCGCTCCACAGAACGATCGATTTCTCTTTATTCCCCACGCATGAAAATATTGTTAATGTTGACGTTGAGCGTTCATCAATCTAGATTACGGTGCTCTTTAATATCTGGCTGGTTCCTGTGATCGTTCTTTATGCATCTGATTGGATTATGAGCGTCCGAAGCAGACGTGATTGGATGTGACTGCGCCGAGTCTCACAAAAGAGACACAAGGACATTAACTCGAAACAACTTCTGCTTCTGATCTGCTCACGAAGACGTCACGTGATTTTCGTGTCGCGCAACATTAGGAGCTGAATTGAGAACGACTGCGTGATTTCCTGAATGTGAATCGAGTTTAGAGACGGGATGCAAATCGCAATACAATTCTGAATGAAAGAAAGTAGAATAAATGGAAAGTGTAATGAGATGGAAATCAAATTTTAATAAACGAAACAGACTATTTTATTAGATTATTACTATTGGTGTAACTAGAAAAGCAAAGGTCCTTGGAGGTTTACTAAAAGCTCATTTTAAAACATTTAAAAGTTTGAAAATGTACAGACTTTACACCGAAAATTATACTGTGAGAAAAATTCAAAAAAAATAAATAAATAGGTAAATAAATATGTGCATAAGATGTAAATGTAAATAAATAACACTGAAATAAGCTTTAAAATATTTAAAAGTTTGCACATTTATAGGCTTCACAAACAAAAATAATGATATATCTCTACTAAGAAATAAAAAATAAATTAAAAATAATCAAATAAATAAACAATCAGTTAATAAAGAAAGAAATTGAGTAAATAAATCCAATAAGTTAATAAATCAAAAGTAAATCAAATATAAAGATAAAAGAAAATATGTAAATTAAAATCTAAATAAATATGTAAAAGAAGTCAATTATTAAATAACTTTTGGATTTTTGTTTTTTCTTTCTTTTTTTCTTTTTTGGAAAATAGTTAAAGTTAACCTTTATAAGCAAAAATAAACGTTTAATATATGCTATGTCAAATAAATGTAAGTAAATAAACAGACAATTAAGAAAATAAGTAAAAATAATCCAATAAATAAACAAAATAGGCAATTAAGAAAGCAATATTAAATAAGTAATCACATAAGTAAAGATTAATAAAATAGGTAAATAAACAATTAAAGATGTAAATGAAGTAAAATATGAAACATCTTTAGAATTAAATTAATTAACTTCAAATAAACTTAAGTAAATTAACAGACAATTAAGAAAATAAATAAATAAATAATTTAAAAAAGAAAATAAGAAATCAGATTAATTCGGATTTAAATAAATAAATATACTCATAAACAACAAGACAAAAATATTGAGGAGGAGATGTATTTTTTGCAATGCAGACAAGATGTAATGCCATGACTTTAACAGATTTGAGATGTTCTGGAAGGGTGAATTAGGACTTTATAAGACCCTCCGAATGTGACAACATGCCCCGTTCCCCATAACAGTGTGTTTCAGTGACGCAGGTCAATCAAACGAGGAGATGCTGCCGAATAAAGCTGCGAGTGTTGTGAAGCCACAGAGCCGTGAAGCTTCGGTCTTTGTGTGGATGTGAAAGCGAGCGGCTGCCGGTGATGTGTTATGTAAAGTGGGTCAGATCCGCTGCATGCAGCTTAGTTCCAGCTCAGTGCTTCAGAGAGAGTCTCACCTCGCACTCATGAGGGCACGGCCTTTTGGGTAATAATAATAATAATCATAATGACATGCAACGGGCTTCTCACAACACCAGCGCTCCTTTAGTTTATCAGGACGTCTGATGAAAGAAGATCAAGAGCGCCGTTGAGAGGGAAGGTTGTGTTTCCAACAGAGCGAGAGCAAAGGATCATGGGATACACAACACAACTTCCTGTTCAATACTGCGAGAAGAGATTCAGAACTGAATTTAAAATGCTGTATTTTCTTTCTCTAATTATTATTATTTTATTATTATTTACATTTTTTCTATTTATTTATTTACAATTTAGTTTTAATTAGGGAAGCCAACGGTGCAGAATATTTTATTTATTCATTTTTATTCATTTCTGTTCATTTGTATTTCAATTATTTATTCATTTTAATTATTTCTATTATGTATTTATTTAGATTATATTTCTTTCATTTAATTTGAGAAACATGCTAATTATCGGTATTTAAAATACACTGGAAAAAAAAAATTATTCATCCAGTTTAAAAAAAATTCACATCTTGTTATTTATTATTATTTATTTTTTTATTTTTTTACAGTGGCTCAAGTAAAAATAATATATTTGTGAATCATTACCCTACATTTCTTTAATTGGATGAATAAATATATATATATTTTTTCAGTGTACTGACAGAAACTTGATGTTCTTAAGGACAATCCACCAAAATAAAAGTCTGGTCAAGATTAAAAAAAACAAGTAGAATAGAATAGAATTTGTAGAATAGAGTTATTGTTGTTTTTTAACTGAACATCATTCCTGAGATTTTTACATGAGTTTTACTTCATACAGTGAAGTTCTGTAGTGCAGCACTTCATTTAAAAATATATATAAATAATTAAATAAAAATGTTTTATTGTAAATGAATTGTTATATTTTCACATGATTATATTTAAAAATACATTACATTTTCTGAAACAGACAAAACAAATAAATAATCCAGAAAATGAAGATGAAGAATCAAAATGCACTTGGAAAGGAATAAACAAGATTCAGCCCAAAGACAAGCGGATGTCGACCGGTTGACCTCAGATCCTGGTTTGGGTCTCATCTGTGCGTCCACTGACCAGATCATTTCACAAATAAGTGTCTTAAGATCTTCCAGCGAATGACCCACATCTCACACACACACACACACACACACACACACACACACACAGCGTGTGGGAACGAGGAGATTCCTTCATCTGTTCTGTCTGCACAGAACACAATTAGACACTGAACATTAAGAAGCTCAATCTAACTAAAGGAGCATAACATCCAATCTAATTACAGAGGCCTTTAATGAGTTTCTAATTGGCCGATGTGCTCCGAACACAAGCGAAGCATTCAGAAAAGCAGCATGTGGACTGGAGTTTCCTTTCTCTGTGATTAAAGTCCACTTGGACTGAATTAAACGCTGAAATATGGTTATGTTTGCTTCATGAGCGAATCTTTCTGAAGTTTCTGGTCCAGGTGCTGTGATGAGATTCATTCAGAGCAGATAAACAACGTCCCTTTACCGTCCATCACATGATTCATAAACACACTCCAAAACCTCCAGATGAACATCTCAAAGACCTTCAGCGTTTCACAGACTGAGAACTGGCTCTAAACCCCACAGACACGACCGTATTTACCCTCGCTCCTTCTCTTCCTTCTGTATCTGAAGCCACTCAACTGACTGTGGCCTGTACAACCCTCTCCAAGCTTGTTAAATTACATCCGTTTAATGCACAGTCCAAAACAAAAAATAGATCGATAAAACTCGGAAGGGTGGAAAGAAAGAAATATAGAAAAATTATTATAAATAATTAAATATATATATCTAATGATACTAAAACAAAAATATCAGTAAAGCTCAAAAGGAAAGAAAGAAACAAAAGTAACAAACTAAAAAGAATTTAAAATAAATGAAAATAAATAAATAAAAATACAAATTATTCAAAATAATAAATACATTATGTAAATAAAATAAGACATTAAAAGTTCAAAATAAGTAAATAAAAAAAATATGTTAAAAATATAATAATAATAATAATAAATACAAATAACTTGATTAAAATGAATAAATAATAAAATGCATAAATAAAACTAAAAATGAAAGAAACAAAGTAAACTAAAAAGAATTTTAAAATAAAGAATAAAATTAAAAAATAAAGATATAGAAAAGAAAATATGTAAAAAAAAAAAAACTAAAAAAACTATGAAACAAAAAAGAAAAAACAAGACCGATAAATAAAAAACAAATACAAATTATTAAAAAATTAAAAAATACATGAGAAATAAGTAAAACTAAATAAAAAAGACAGGAATAAAAAGGGTGAAAATGAATAAATTAAATGTAAAAATACAATATAGATAAATAAAAAAAATATAAAAACCAAATAAATACATGTAAAACTATAAAATGTTTAATTAAATACTAAAATAAATAAAGGAAAAAAAGAAATTAAAAAAACACTTCATTTAAAAATAGATAAAAAAATAAATAAAAAATACAATTAATTAAAAATTATAAAAAATACAAGTTAGATTAAAATACATTTAAAAAGAATGAAACAAAAAAAAACATTCAAATGCATGGTAAATATATAATAATGATAATTAAAAATAACTAATACAAATAAATATCTAATAAACAAACAAAACGGAAGAAAAGAAAAGAGAAGGTGCTGGTGGTGTATCTGTTCATTCTGTAAAGTGGTGGTTGTGTTACAGGTTCATGTAAATGTGCCTCTGCTTAACTAAACAATACAGGAGTGAAAGAATAAACCAATCAGATAACAGCGCCTGCCAACACCATTACTGCTATTAAACACATCCCACAATCCAGCAGGAGACCTCGGAGCGTCACACACACACACACACACACACACACACACCCCTGCCCTCGTCTTCAGCACATCCCTATGTGTCTCCATCCACTGAAGCAATACCATTATGAAGAAATACTGAAAAAACACCATAATGAGAAATTAACTGCACGTCCGTGACATACGCGTCTCGCTCCTCACACTCGGATGCAGGAGCGCTCCGTCCCGTCTGCAGCATGTTTGGATTAGTCTCTGAGGTTCCCCGCAGACGTCCCATAGATATACACTTTAACGGAGGAAAGGTCAGGTGTACGGGACACCGCAGCAAACACGGCCCGAGCAGGAATCACAGGAGATTGGAGTAACCCACACACACCCCATTATTCCCCGGTTCTCCTGCAGCACGGATTCATGCCCACGCATCCCGTCAGGTCATTAGGAGGAGATCCCATCCGCTTTAATTCCACACGTGATCAATACTGCATCAACCACAATCAGGCAGCAGTTAAACGGTTAATGTTTGATTCAGATGTCATGATTTCACTCGTGTGTGATTAAAGCAGATCACGCTGATCTGATTTACACAACCAAACCTGATTACGGCGCTCTGAACGAGACGAAGACTGGAAGTTATGTTTCAGATGGAAAGATTCAGGACCAGTTTAATGATCAATCAGTGCAGATCGATCACATTCACATGAAACCTTCGTCACGGCTGGGTACACTTCTGAAATATCTATCTACCTGACTATCTATCCTAACATCTACCCAATTATCTAACTGAACATCAATCATTACGAATATCCATCAGAATCGGTTTCTCTATACATCTGAATATGTATCTGAATATCTAATTACATGCTCTGCTCTCTCCAGCTGTCTGACACGAGTCTGTGCGAGAAATACGACCGCTAGTTCAGTTCAGAGAGCAATGTTTGGCTGCTAAACATTAAAGGACACGATTGACATGTTAAAGAGCCTCTCGCATGAATCACCAAAATCCAGACAGAAGACAACGCTCTCTCCCTCTCTCTGTCTCTCACTCACTCCCTCCCAATTCAATTCAATTCAAATGAGCTTTATTAGCATGACTGTGGAACACAATGTTGCCAAAGCATCAACATATTATATATAAAAAATAAAACAAACAAACAAAACATATATTTACAAATCATGTCATATGTAGCATAGTAAATATAAATAAATAGATAAATAAACACAATTTATCCTAATAAATGAATAAATAGAGTCGGTCTCTCTAGAGAATTAGCTGACTCTGGCGTTGTGAATAGCTAACACATATTTAGCCGCTAGTGCAGCTGTACTATCATCTTCTCCCAGTAAGAAGAACATGTTCTCAGTGTTGCTCAGTTCAGAGAATGATGGAATTAAAATGTCAAATCTGGGCAGAAAGGTTTCTCTTATACTGGTGTATTTAGAGCAGAAGAGCAGAAAGTGTTCCTCATCCTCGATGTGCTGTAGATCCTCTGCTCTCTCTCTGTCCGTGTTTGTCTATGTCTTCCTCTCTCTATCTCTAGATCATGGTCACTTAATCTGTATTTGGAGAGGATTTGTCTTTCTTTAAAATGTTTAATAAATAGATAATTGGCCAACTTAGTGGTTCTATTGAGGGCCGAGTAACATTTCAGTTTATTCTGGAGGGCAAAATGTGCTTTTAGTGCTTCATCATGAGTGACTTTTAGATGTTTGTGGATATGGTTAATAAAAGGTTTGGGGTTGATGGGGAGTATATTCTGATGGAGGAGCTGAAGAGCGAGTGAGTTCAGAGGATGAGGTTCTGCTGAGCTTTATATTGCACTGACTCTGGGTCAGACTGATGGAGGTGATGCCAGAACTGAACACATCTCTTCTGGATCTCCATGTTCAGCGGGTACAGGCCCAGCTCAGCCCTGCAGGCCGCAGTGGACGTGTTTCTGTGAATCCCCAGAATATTTTTGCCAATTTCCAATTGTAATTTTTCTACTGATGTTTTATCCCAATTTTTAAAATGTAGTACTGGTCCCCAAATTTCACATCCATATAAAAGAATTGGTTTTATTATTGAATTATATAATTTTATCCAGGTTTTAATGGGTAATTTTAAGTGTCCACACCGTGACTTTATAGCATAGAAAGCCCTCCGAGCCTTTTCAGCGAGTGTTTTCACAGCCAGACCGAAGCGTCCCGAAGCGCTGATGTCGATGCCCAGATAGCTGTAGCTAGAGCTGTGCTGCAGGACCTGGCCTTTATACAGGAACTGCTGTTTGTGTCCCTGAGATCTGGCTTTCTTCTGGAACACCATGACTCTGGTTTTGTCCAGATTGACGGTCAGGGCCCAGTCGTGACAGTATTGTTCCAGCAGGGACAGGCTCTGCTGAAGGCCCTCAGGTGTGCGGGACAGCAGACATCTGACCTCTGACCCCTGTAGAGTGAGGCCGGGCGCAGTAGAGCTCTCCAGCGCTGACGCCAGGTCATTGATGTAGATGTTGAATAGAGTTTGGCTCAGACTGCAGCCCTGCCTCACTCCACGGCTCTGCTCCCTCCCTCTCTCCCTCTCTCTCTCCCTCCCTCTCCCTCTTCCTCTCTCTCTCTCTCAGCGCTGGGGTTTGCCGCATGCACTCGTGGGCTCTTCATCAAACACTGTAACGAGGCCCAAATGATTGGGCTTAATGAATTATTAAATGCAAGTCAATAAAGGATAAATAAGAACAACAAATGCAACCTTCGGGTCTTTAATTAGCAGAGGTGGCGCGCTGCATTTCTAATGCATTATATGCTAATTGCTATTGAGACTTCACTCCAGCCAGCAGATTTTCACCCAGAACGCAGACGATCCATCAGAGGCCCGTTGATTCGTGTCGCTGCTGTCCAACTCATTAATAGTCGTCAGACGGACTCCCAAATCAATGCTCAGTGTCAGATTCTAACACTAGATCAACACTACTAGATTAGCCACTCACTGACGGGGTTTTCACCTGCTGTTGGCCTTGCACTTAGCACTTAGTTAACTGGCAGTACTAGTGATGCTTGATTTAACATTAATAAGCAACTTAAAAATACAAATGTGCAACTTTGATGTTTCTTAATTCAGAGTCATACGCCACACTACTTAATCAGGTTTGTAGGGATCTATAATATCAAGTGATGTGCAAAAACAAGGTGGAATCCAATTACCGTATTTTTCGGACTATAAGTCGCACCTGAGTATAAGTCGCATAAGTCCAAAAATACGTTGTGATGAGGAAAAAAACATAAGTTGCACTGGACTATAAGTCGCATTTATTTAGAGCCAAGCACCAAGAGAAAACAGTACCGTCTCCAGCTGCGAGAGGGCGCTGTGTGTCTTCAGTGTAGACTACAGGAGAACTGAGCAGCACAGAGCGCCATCTGGTGGCTGGAGACGGTAATGTTTTCTCTCGGTTCATGTAAAATTAATTTTGATGAATAAGTCGCACCTGACTAGAAGTCGCAGGACCAGCCAAACTATGAAAGAAAGTGTGACTTATAGTCCAGAAAATACGGTATAAAAAATCTATTCACTGTAGAACACGGAGTGTAATGGAATTTGGCAAATTTCTGATGAATAAATTAAAAGCAGAGAAAGTGCCACACAGAAACGGTTTAACTTGTAGAAATTATAACAAAAATACATTAGTATTGTACAGTTGAATACACTTTTCAAAGTAATAATTATTACTAATACAGTTTAAAACATTATTTGCAATTTCACTTTTTTTCTTTTTTGTTGCTCAAACCCAATTGCACAAAAAATGAAAGGAATTGTTAACATTTCATTCTCATTACTTTAAAAAAGATTAAATTGTTGAAGCTTAATCCATTTATTTTATTACCACCATTTGTATAACAAATATTAAATCATAAAACAAAGAAAACATTTTTAAAAATTAAAAACAGACCAGAATCAGAATTTCTGAAAGAAAGAAAAAACATTTATAGGGCACTATATTGGTAACCTTTTTATAAACTATTTAAATTGTTATTTTTTATTAATTTAAATTATTAAATATCATTCTGGATTATTGCATTTTAATTAAAGCATTAAAACAATCCAGAAAAAAAAAAGGAATTTAGAGAAAACAATAAAACAGACTAATTTTGAGGAGGTGAAATGATAGAAGTTGGGGGTAAAAGAAGTTAAGAACAATTTAATAGATTTTGTGGAAAAAATAAAAGAGATTTCATACATCGTGAAACACAGCATGAAATTAGATTGATAAACCAAACTTATTTATAAACAAATGAAGTTTTATGAAGATATACATTCAGAAAGAATGACCTTTGACCTGAAACTGCTGGTCCACTGACACCCACACACACACACGTGCACACACACACACACACACACACACACACACACACACACACACACACACACACACACACACACACACACACACGCACACACACACACACACACGCACACACACGCACACACGCACACACACGCACACACACGCACACACACACACGCACACACACGCACACACGCACACGCGCACACACGCGCACACACGCGCACACACGCGCACACACGCGCACACACGGCTAATGATGAGCCGCAGCATTAAGATGCTTTTAGCTGCATTAATAATGCTGATGGAGTAAGTGTGTAAGTGTGTGTGTGTGTGTGTGTGTTCACACACAAACAAATGCGCTCTGTGAGAGAAGTGCCAAATGAAGGGTAAGCAAAGTCAGTTTACGGTAATTAAAGAGAGTCTTTTAAAGGACAGCGGAGTCTGATGGGGTCCATGTGAATGAGAAACACAAACTAATGTCTAAAACACACCTGTGTGACTGTGTGTGTGTGTGTGACTGTGTGTGTGTTTGTGTGTGTGTGTGTGTTCCGGGGACATTCGTGAAATTAAACATTTTAGACTCGAGTTGTAAAAGGAAATGGTCAACAGGAGGGTCCGTTTATAAAGTAGCGCTCCTGTAAACCTGCTCGCTCTGAATCATGGCTGTGAGAGTGAAAGCAGAATTACTGAATATGACACTGAATTCTGATCAGTGTGTGACTGGGACAGATACAGACGTATGCTCTGATAACGAGCGACACACACACAGAGTCCTGACAGCGTCTGTGCTGAAGTC